>NC_057795.1:437532289-437590970 GCF_018294505.1 Triticum aestivum
ATATATATATATATATATATATATATATATATATATATATATATATATATATATATATATTCAAATGAAGAACAACACCGGAAAGAATGAAGACAATGCAAAGTTGAAGAATTTGAAAAAAAATGAGGAATTTCAAAAACTGAGGAAAAACTCAAATTGAAGATTTTCAACTTTTGGTGGTGGCGTAACCCACCGTATAAGAAAGTTGGCTTCAGACACCGCGTACATTTGTCGTAGGGCTCTGAGAGTCAATTTCTTCGTTAATTTCTTCACACTTAGAGGGTTAGTCTTCATTGATTGAAGAAAAACGTTACTTCGTGTGTTGCGCATCTAAGTCATCAAGTCAGCATAAGTGTTAGGATGAGTGTCCATTTCAGAGAACATTCGAAGATTCTAGGATATTTAGCTCACACCGCAACTTGCTAAATCTCTTCTCATCTAAGGGCTTAGTGGAGATATCGGCAAGCTGATCTTCAATGCTGACGTGGTCGATGGAGATGTCGCCCTTCAACACATGGTCATGAAGAAAATGATGACAAATCTGGATGTGCTTTGTCTTCGAGTGCTGAACTGGGTTATGAGCAATCTCGATAGCGCTTTCATTGTCGCAGTAGAGAGGCACATTCTTCACGTTGATGCCATAGTCCTTGAGTGTTTGCTTCATCCATAGCAATTGAGCACAGCACGATCCAGCATCAATGTACTCAGCTTCTGCAGTGGAGAGATATACATAGTTCTGTTTCTTCGAGGACCAACAGATCAAAGATCGTCCGAGGAAATGGCATCTGCCTGAGGTTGACTTGCGGTCCACGCGATCGCCAACATAGTCAGAGTCTGAATATCCAATGAGATCAAATGAAGATCCCTTGGGATACCATAATCCAAGTGTTGGTGTGTGAGCTAAGTATCAAAGAATATGCTTCACAGCCTTATGGTGTGATTCCTCCGATGTAGCTTGAAATCGGGCACACATGCAAACACTAAGCATAATATCTGGCCTAGATGCACATAGGTACAATAAAGAGCCAATCATGGAGCGGTATACCTTTTGATCGAAGTCTTGACCATTTTCATCAGTGCATAGATGGCCATTTGTGGGCATAGGAATTTTGACCCCTTTGCAGTCTTGCATGCCGAATTTCCTCAATACATCTTTGAGGTATTTCTCCTGAGATATGAATATGCCATTGCGCTGTTGACGAATTCGAAGACCTAAAAAGGATTTCAATTCTCCCATCATAGACATTTGATATTCTTCACTCATCATATAGGCAAATTCATCACTATATCGTTGGTCAGTACAGCCAAAAATGATATCATCAACATATATTTGGCACACAAACAATTCATGATCATAAGATTTAGTGAAAAGAGCTGGGTCAAGTGAACCGGGTTTGAAGCCTTTCTTCATGAAGAATTCCTTCAAAGTATCATACCACGCCCGAGGGGCTTGCTTGAGGCCATACATGGCCTTGTTGAGTTTGAAGACTTTGTCGGGATTCTTTAGATCTTCAAAACCTGGTGGTTGAGCAACATATACTTCTTCCTCAAGCTTACCATTGAGGAATGCAATTTTCACACCCATTTGTTGTAAGATAATATCATGATGGTTAGCATATGCAAGTAATATGCGAATAGCCTCAAGTCTAGCAACAGGTGCAAAAGTTTCATCGAAATCAATTCCTTCAACCTGTGTGTAGCCTTGAGCTACAAGCCGTGCCTTATTCCTCACCACAAGGCCATTTTCATCTTGCTTGTTGCGGTAGATCCACTTTGTGCCAATCATGTTGTGCTTGCGAGGATCTGGACGTTTGACCAGTTCCCAGACATTTTTGAGCTCGAGCTGATGTAATTCTTCTTGCATAACCTAAATCCACTCAGGCTCCAGAAATGCTTCATCTACCTTAGTGGGCTCTGAGATAGAGACAAAAGCAAAGTGCTCACAAAAGTTAGATAAATGTGACGATTTTGAGCGAGTGAGAGGACCTGGTGCTTCAATGTCATCAATGATCTTCTCAATTTGCACTTCATTAGCAATGCGAGGATGAGTGGGTTGTCTTCGAGGAATTTGATCAGCATTCCCTTCAGCAGCATTTTCTTCAGCACCAGTTTCTTCAGGTGCACCAGCTCGGTGATCATCACGATCTGGAATGAACTCCTCAACAGATTCTTCGGTAGGAATGACATCATCAGTAGCCTTGAACTTGATAGAATCCTCAGGTGATGGTTCATCTATCACAGAAGGTAGGTGCTCTCTTTGCGAGCCATTAGTTTCATCGAACCGCACATCTATAGTTTCAACAACTTTGTGAAGAACGTTGTTGAAGACTCTGTAGGTGTGCGAGTCCTTTCCATAACCAAGCATAAAACCTTCATGTGCTTTCGGTGAGAATTTGGAAGTGTGATGAGGATCTCTAATCCAACATTTAGCGCCGAAAACTTTGAAATAACTCACATTGGGATTTTTGTCAGTGAGGAGTTCATACGCAATTTTCTTGAAGAATTTGTGAAGATATACCCAGTTGATGATGTGGCATGCAGTATCAATTGCCTTAATCCAGAAGCGACAAGGCGTCTTGTATTCATCAAGCATAGTGCAAGCCATTTCAGCGAGGGTTCTATCCTTGCGCTTCACGATGCCATTCTGCTGAGGAGTATAAGGAGCAGATAACTCATGAGTAATGCCAAGTTCATCAAGATAGCCATCTAGACCGGAATTCTTGAACTCGGTCCCATTGTCAGTTCTGATGTGCTTGATCTTCACACCAAAGTTGGTTGAAGCCCTCGAGGAAAATCGCTTGAAGACTTCCTGCACTTAATGTTTGTAAGTGACAATGTGCACCCATGTGTAATGAGAATAATCATCAACAATAACAAATCCATATTGAGATGCATCATTCAGAATTGCAGAATAGTGGTTAGGGCCAAAGAGATCCATATGAAGCAATTCAAATGGTCGAGTGGTAGTCATGACAGTCTTCGCTGGATGCTTGGCCTTTGTCATCTTTCCAGCTTCACAAGCTCCACATAAGTGAACCTTGAGGAATTTGACATTCTCAATGCCAATGGCATGCTTCTTCTTCGCAAGCGTGTGCAGATTCCTCATGCCAGCATGACCAAGTCGTCGATGCCATAGCCAACCTTATGAAGCTTTTGCAAGTAAGCACACGGCTGGTTGTGGTCCTGTAGAGAAATCAACAATATACAAATCTCCTTTCCTAGAGCCTTCGAAGACTTTGGAATGGTCAGCTTCCATGATCACAACACAACGATATCTTCCAAAGACAACAACCATATCGAGATCACAAAGCATTGAGACATACATGAGGTTGTATCCTAAGGACTCGACAAGCATGACTTTGTCCATGTGTCGATCCTTTGAGATTGCAACCTTACCTAGACCCAATACCTGACTTTTGCCTTTGTCAGCAAAGATGATATGCTTCAGATGTGACGGTGATAAAGGAGCATCCATCAATAGATTCTTGTCACCCGTCCTGTGATTCGTACATCCACTATCGAGGACCCACTCGTTTGCTTTGGGTTGATCATCCTGCAGATGAATTAGTGCAACTTACAAACTCATATACTTCATCAGTGAAGAATATGACATCAGTGTCATCAGATCAATTTCATCAAGCAATAGCACAGATAAATCATTATGAGGATGTGAGAAATGAAAATTCATTTCTTCATGATTAGCCTACGTCCTTTTAGGCACATTTAGGTCTCCAGCAAATTCTTTAGACGTTTTAAGCACGTCTGGAGACCTGACCCTGCATAAGAGATTAGTTCTTTTTCTTCACCACCCACATCTGGAGGGGTGGCAAAGAATTCATCACCCTGCGAGCACCATATGAGAAAGGTGGCATGGATGCCAGTCCACTTCGTTTCACATAAGAGGGGTTAGTGTAAGCATATGAATAAGCAGAGAAATTCTTCGAGGACTTATGAACATAATGATTTGAAGAACAATGCACATATTCATAGCCCTTAGCTCTACCCTGCGAAACAGAAGGGTTAGCACGATGATGATCATATGAGGACTTTGATCCATTTGAGTAATTTGATCCATGTGAGGAATTTGGTTCACTTGAGGACTTGGATCCATATGAAGAATTTGGTTCATATGAAGAAGTTGATCTGGGGTTCCTATTCTTCACAGGTGGTGTCATGAGGACATTCACCTGAAGACTTTCAAGGCAACTTTTGGGAACCCAGATTTTCTTCATAGGGGAACCGTTCCTGCAGTTAGTCCCAACATATCTAACAAACACTTCACCATTCTGATTTTTGAACAGTTTATAGTTAGAGCCAAATGACTCATCAGAAGAATGAGGAGATTCACATGTAAAGCCAGATAAGTTGGATGGATCAACTGGAGGTCCCTTTGCAGCAACCCATGAGGTTTTGGGGTACTGCTCAAGCTTCCAATATGTTCCATCAGCATTGAGTTTCCTCTCAAAGGCAATACCCTCTTTCCTAGGGTTCCTGTTGAGGATCTGCTTTTTCAGCACATCACAAAGAATCGGATGCCCTTTGAGGCTTTTGTACATGCCTGTCATGTACAAGTCCTTCAGCCCTGCATCATTAGTAGTACTAGCAATGTCCTCATATTAGGAATTAGTGATAGCAGAGATAGGTGAAGAATTTGTAACATTTGAAGCATTTGAACATTCAGGTGAAGAATTAGCAGATTCACGTTCTATGCACTTGAGACATGGAGGAACAAATTCTTCCTAAGTAGCGCTGATTTGTTGAGCAAGTAATGAATCGCGCTCCTTCTGAATATCTCCATAACTCACTCTTAGCTTCTCAAGATCTTGCTTTCTTTGAAGAAATTCATAAGAAAGCTTCTCGTGATCAGATAAGAGAGTGTTATGATGACTTTGAAGGTTGTCAAACTAAGACTGGAGTCTCTGAAGATTTTCAGTTAAGTCTTTAGTGCGGTCCATTTCTTCACCCAACATATCATCACTTTTGTCTAGCATGTTTTGAAGCTTTTCAATATCCTTTTGTTGTTTCACAACAAGTTTAGCAAGTTTAGAGTAGCTGGGCTTAAGATTTTCATCAGATTCGTCCTCACTTGATTCAGAGGAGGGGTATTTAGTTACCTTGGCACCCTTTACCATGAAGCAATAGGTGAGAGTGTAGTCATCATTGCCTTCATCAGCATTGTGGGTGTTGCCATTTTCTTCAGAGTTGAAGATAGACTTGCTGACAAATGCGGTAGCAAGAGCTAGACTTGCCACACCAGACTCAGACTCCTCGGATGCTTCCTCTTCCTCATGATCCTCAGATTCAGCCTCAGAATCCATTTCCTTGCCAATGAATGCCCGAGCCTTCTTGGGGCTACTCTTCTTGTGAGATGAAGACTTCGAGGATTTTGATGATGAAGACTTCGAAGATTTCTTCTTCTTCTTGGCATCATCAGAACTGTAATCCTTGTATTTCTTCTTCTTTAATTCCTTGTCCCACTGAGGACAATCTTGAATGTAGTGACTAGGTTTCTTGCATTTGTGGCACAACCTTTTCTTGTAGTCACTAGATGAGGAATTTGTCGGGGGTTGGATACGACATATGCCAAAGGATGGCTTGTCATGGTGGGAGCGAGTAGAATGTCGCCGGTGCCTAGAAGCGGGATGAGGCGAAGACATCCACGCCGGCGGACCTTACCCAGCTTGAGGGCTCTCCTAGGAGATAACACCCCTACTGCTGCTCTGCGGGGTCTCCGCATGATCACAAAGGCAAAGTGACTACAATGGTGCTCCTGCAGCTGTTTTGGGAGGCAGGAGAGGGCAAGGCTAGCTCTCTCCCCCCTGTGCTATCTGGTCTATCTCTATCTAGGTCCGAACCCTTTGCATGGGTGCCCCGGGGGGTTCATATAGGCCTACCCCCCGGGGGTACAATAGTAATCCGGCTGGGCGCGGGTCCCAGCCGTCTGTCTCTCAGGCTACCGTCTTCCCCGCCGGCTACTGGGGCCCGCCGACTGGCGGGTCCCGCGGACAGGCTTGATACTGTAGCGGCACTCCTGATGACGCAGGCTCGGTCATTGGGTCGTGACAACAGTGCCGCCATCTATCGGGCAATCACTGTCGCCATTCCCCATCCTATCTGGTTAATGGCTCGTGGGGCCCTGGGGAGGAGTCGTCCCACTCCAAGGAGGCCGACTCCCACAGGTCCGTCTTCGGGGCACCCAGGCCGCCTTCGGCCCACCCACTGACAGGCGGCTCCGCCGTCTTCGAGCCGTACATGCCAGCATCATGGGCACTGTTGTCAGGGCAGGCATGGCAACAGTGCCTCGCCTCGCGGGAGATCTTCCAGCGATACGGCTCACTGTAGCCATGCCGGCCCTTCATAAGCAGGGGGGAACGGCCACGACGTGACCGCACCCCACATCGTACTTTGGGATGAGGGAGGAGTCATGGGCCGACTCTCCATAGTCGGCCTCTCTGGGGGTCGCCAGCTCGGAGTCGGCTTATCTCGGAGTCGCCGTCTGGGACTCGGCTTGTCTTGGAGTCGCTCCTGGGACTCGGCTTGAGGGGTGCGGCCTGCCCCGATGTCTTGAAAGGTCCTGGGACTCGGGTTAGCCTACGCATGGCCCAATACTCCGACAGTAGTCCCCGAAGCTGGTGAAGCCCTGCGGACGCTACATTGTGGGGCTTCAACAGTTTCAACCTTCCAGGAGCGGACTCTGGAACTCAGCCGTCTTCCCTTGGGCCGACTGTCGAGAGTCGGATGCTTAGTGAAGAGCCGCAGCTCGAAAGTCGCGACGGGAAACCAGGCGGCGTGCCTGATACGCTTCCCTGCAGCCATCAGGGCGGTCCTATCGCGCGGCGCCACGTGGAGAGGGCAGTCTGCCTGCCCACGCGCGCGACGGGACAGGCCGTCAGGTGGGCCCCACCACTACCATGCCTCGGCATACGAACGGATCCATTGCGGCCGTGGACGGTTGGTTTTCCCACGTCGTTACTGCGTGCAGTAACTTCGTGGGGTAAATCGTGGGGCGGCGTGGGGCATCGTGCGTAGTTAATCCCACGCCCGCCCCCTCGGCTCCTCAGCCCACAGGGCTATAAGTAGGCGGGGGGGAGCAGAGCGGCACAGCACGCGCGCCCTTCTTCCCCGCTCCCTCGTGTCTTCTTGCTTTCTCTCCCTCCTGCCTCCGTCATTGAGCAAGAGCACTCCATACCACGATGATGAGCTCTTCCTCCGCCGCGGCCTCCGCCGTGCGCTCCGGCGTGTGAGACGGCTCGGAGGTAGAAGAGGAAGACATCGGGTTCCTCCGTCGGACACGCCGCCTCCCCAGCGCAGACCTCATGCGCACCCGCGCCGCGCCGGAGGGGAAGATCCGGCCGGCGCCGGAGGAGGGCGAGCGGGTCATCTTCCGCTTGCACCTCATGCGCGGCCTGGGGCTGCCAGCGAGCAGCTTCTTCCGCTCGTTCTTGGAGTTCCACAGCCTTCAACCGCACCACCTCACTCCGAATATGGTGGTGTTGCTTTCCGCCTTCGCCACTCTGTGCGAAGGTTTCCTCGGCGTTCTCCCCACCATCGAGCTATGGGGAGAATTCTTCTCTTCTAAGCTCGGCACGCACATCGCCAGCGTGCCGGCTCAGTGCGGCGCCTTCATCGCGATGCGGTGCTCGACGGCCGACAACCCCTTTCCTCCCATCACGCTGATCAAGTCAGTGAAGATGTGGCAGCGCTCATACTTCTACGTGAAGAACCTCGCCTCCGACGGCGACTGGGTCAACCTGCCGCTTTACAATGCCGCCCCCTAACTGGGAGGCTCCCCAGCTGGTCTCACCGAGTGAAGACGCTGACTCCCGCCGGAGCCGCCACCGTAGCGCGACTCCGGGTCTTGACGCAGTCGGAGGGTCTCGTCGGGGCCGACTTCCTGGCCACCTTCGTGGCGCGCCGAGTTCTCCCGCTCCAAGGTCGGCCTCACCTGATCTGTCAGATGAGCGGCCTCCGAGACCCGAGTCGGATGAGCACAAGGGAGATGCCCCGCGCGGAGGTGGCAATCATGGTGAATTATATCGCGAACTGCGAGTTCGGGGAGGACTGGCAGTTCGGCAAGGAGTCGTACTCGCGCGACAACCCCCCACTAGTGGTAAGTCGCGTCCCTCTATTGTTTTGTCTTCTTTGCGGCCAACTCCGGCTTCTGACTCTTGTCGGTTTCTTCTGAGCTAGAATCCCCTTATGCAGTCTGCAGCCGGCGCCACGAGACAGCCCCGCGAGAATGTTCCCGATCGTGCGGACAGCGACGTCGACGACCCCGACTTGGGGGCGGCGGCGATGGAAGCCGACGCCGAAGGCGGGGGAGAAGGAGCAGAAGGCGACTTCAGGCCCTCGGCCAGCTTCGCCGACTGGCTTGACGACGACGCCGAAGGGGAAGTCGCTCCACGCCACCAGCCGAGGGTTGGCTCGTCGGGCGCCGGCTCCTTCACCGGCCTGGCCGGCCAAGGCGGCGCGAAGAGGCGTCACGCCGGGCCGAGTGCGCCCGGCGGCAAATTGAAGAAGTTCAAGGGGGCGGCCGCCGTGACCAAACGGGAGGAGGCGGCCGAGAAGGCCGCCGCTAGTCTCTGCGTAAGTCTTTACGCTTTTTTATTTTCATTCGTTGAATCTTGTCTGAGTCTTCTTTTATACTTCCTCCATTGTTCTTCAGGGCCTCTCTTTCCCTTGAGAGAGTCGCCGTCCCCTCCGTCATGGGATCGGCAGAGACGTCCGCCAATACTCGGCGGGCCGACCCCGCCGCCGACCTGCGGGAGGCGACAGAGCGAAATGCGCGGGAGAAGCGCGAGGAGGACGAGGGCGAACGTCTAGAGAAGGCAGAGGCCGACAGGGCGGCCGCCTCCGCCCAGAAGAAGCTGGAGGATGCCGAAGCCGCCCTTGCGGCGAGACGGCGTGCCGAGGAGGCCGCGCGTTGCTAATCGGCGATGCTCGTCCCCCCACTGTCATCTGCACCGCCACCTCTGAAGTTCACGGGGCAGACCGGAGAGGCCGGCATCGAGAACCCCGTCGTGGAGAAGGAGAGCGGCGAGGCTTCCATGTCGGACACTCTCGTGCCGCCACCGCCGCCTCCACCGCCGTCTGGAAGACCGCACGGCAAACAGCCGGTGGGTCCCTCGGAGCCGCCGGTCACGGACGAGGCCGAGGCGTGGTTGCTTCTCCAAGTCGCCTCGCTGGTGCGCCGCCGTCTTGAGAGGGCGACCTCGGCGCCACGACCTCGGGAGACCGCGCCGCCAGCTCGGCAACCTTGGACGTCGAGGCGACGAGCGCCGCGCCCACCGGGTGATTGTGCGGAGGCGGCACTGGGCCGCTGAATCAAGCGCTTCTGGACGTTCAGGCGAAGCTGCGCGCTGAAGGCGACGCCCTTCAAACTTGCACCAGGGCGCATCTGGCAGCGCGGACGGCCGTCCGAGTACGTTTCCTTCTTCTTTTTGATTCTTGTTTTTCTCTGTGGGGGCGCGCCAGCGCACCCACTGGGTGTAGTCCCCGAGTTCCAGGCTGGCTGCTGAGCAGGCGGTTCGGAACTCCCTCTGGCGAGCTCCAAATACTAACTTTGTCTTCAATGACTTATTGCAGGAGTATCACAACCTCCGCACCACTGCCTTCAACCGCAATGTTGAGGAGTTGAGCAAGCGGGCTGCCGACTTGTTGGAAAGCTGGAGTAAGTTCTTCTTCTTCGCGGGGGCACACTGGCGCACCCGCGGGCTGTAGTCCCCGAGATTCGGGCCAACTGCTCAGCAATCGGGCCGGATCTTCCCGGCGATCTTGTTTGCTGACGACTTATTTGTCTCTTCTTTCATTCTTCAGGAGCCAACGCCATTCTTCAGGAGCAGCTGGGCGAGGCCAATACCGCCCGGCGTGCCAAGGAGGAGGAGTGTCGCAAGCTTGCCGTGGAGCGCGGCCTGCTGGCGGCGCAGCTGGCCGAGCAGAAGGAGCTGCTCAAGAAGGCGCAGGACGAGGCCGAGAAGAAGGAGGCCACTCTCCTGGCCGAGTTCGAGAGCGAGCGCTCCTCCTAGACTAACAGGGAGGCGATGCTAACCTCCGGCTTCCACGAGATCGAGGATATTGTTGATGGTAAGTTTCTTTCGTTTCTTCGGGCTTCCGACTATGTGTCAGGCCGACTTCTAATTTTTCGACTTGCTTCTTTTTTGTCTTGGCAGACTTCTTCCCTGGTCACTCGCAGGCAGTCCCTCTGGCCATCGAGGCTGCTCGTGAGCCGCGAAGGGCAAGCGGTGAGGAGATCGCCGCTAATGCCCCTCGAACCGTCGATGAGCAACTTCTGAGCATTGAAGCCCGTCTTCGTCCGGCCCACCGGCGGATGCGCCGGCTTCAACGTGCCGGCGCCCAGGCGGTTGCCGCTTTGTGGCCGGACATGCCGGCTCTGCGCACCGCCAGTCGGATCGCCGACTGGCTAGAAGTCGCCGCGCGGCTGTCTTGAAGCTTGGAAGGGTTCCTTGGTCCGGGCCGGAGCGCGCCGAGCCTTGGAGTTCGTCAAGGCGTGGTATCCTGGGCTGGACCTGGACCGTCTGGCCGCGTTCCGGTCAGAAGCCCAGGCAGAGCTGGAGGCCGTGGAGGGCGCCCTTATCGAGCGTGCGGCGGCCATCGCCGAGTACATGGACACCAGTGTCTTCGTGCCCGAGCGGGCTGAAGGCGGCGAGGAAGTGCCGCCAGAGTGGTTCGGGATGAACCCGGAGTATGGCGAGGACTCGGCGGAGGTGATCGACTCCAGCACCAAGGAGGAGGACGAGGCGGAGGATGAAGGCGAGGTGGAGGTGCCAGAAGATGGAGCAGGCGGCCAGCCTCAGCTCAACCGCGCCTCCAGCAATGAGCCACGTCGAGAGAAGGCGACTGCCGCCAGAGGCGATCAAACCGAGACCGCCCAGCGGACTGCCCCGGCGCCTGACACCTCCGTCTCCTCCGATCCTCCGATCCCAGATGCCTCCTCCTAGGCTGCCTTTTCTGCCTCTGCTTGTCTGTTTTAGTAGTCTTTTGAAAACTTTGTTAGATTCGAACAATTCCACCCGCGGGGTGTATCTTGAACTTCTATTCGAAGGTTCGGCCAAGGGCCTATGTAAATATTTATCCGATTTCCGTCTTTCCTTGCTTACTGCTCTTTAGGCTTTTCCCTTTGCCGCCTTCCTTTAGTCGCTGCCTTGCCAGTCGGACAGCCGCTCTGCGGACTGTCGCTGGGTCAAGTGCTTGGCTACTTCGGGAAGGCAAGTACTTGGCCGTTTAGAGTTTCTTTAGCAAGTCGGATAGAAAGCGACAGGCCGACTACCCAAGAGTCGGCCGTCCTTGATAGAGGTTAATAAAGACGGCGAGCCAACTACTCACGACTCGGCTTTCTGCTTCAGAAATGCTAGAGGCCATCTTACGCTATGTTCGTGCTTTAGGTCCTTAGCCATTTTTCGTGTGGGCGCCCGTTCTTCCTCACTCCTGCCTGCCTCACAGTCGCTCTGCGAGCTGCGGCTTTGCCAGGAGGCGGACTGGGCACCGCGCACTACTTGTCTGACTGCGGGAAGCTCCTCATAGCGCAAGGCGGCGAGTCCTCGGGCCGACTAAACTGGCCCGGTGCCAAGCGGCTTGTAATGAAAGTAATGTACTCGAAGGCATAATTCTTATCATACAGATAACAAAAAGGGCAGTCCCCGAGCTCGTCTCGGGGGGCCCAAAGTCTTAGTACTTTAATACAAAGGGGTAGTGCGATACATACTGCATAAACTGTAAAATCTTCGAAGAAGATTTGCATTCCATGGGCGCTCTGTCTCTTTGCCGGAGTTGTCCCTCTTGCGCGCTCGGGGCTTCTGAGCATCGATCAGATAGTAGGCGTCGTTCCCTAGCACCTTGCTGATGATAAAGGGTCCTTCCCAAGGTTCCGATAGCTTGTGCTGGTCGGCTGTTCGCTGGATCAGTCGGAGCACAAGGTCGCCTTCTTGGAAAGATCTTGGCCTGACCTTCCTGTTGTAGTATCGACGCAGACTCTGCTGGTAGATGCTGGACCGGCTGAGTGCCAACAGCCGGCCCTCTTCCAGCAGATCGACGCCGTCTTGACGTGCTTCTTCTGCTTCTTCCTCGGTGTACATGGTGACTCGCGGGGAGTCGAACTCTATGTCCGTTGGGATGACGTCTTCGGCACCATAGACGAGGAAGAAGGGTGTGAAGCCGGTTGACTTGTTTGGAGTCATGCGCAGACTCCAGAGGACGGCTGGCAGCTCCTCAAGCCAACAGCCGGCAGATCGCTCCAGCGGTACAACGAGTCGGGGCTTGATGCCGGATAAGATGAGGCCGTTCGCTCGCTCCACCTGGCCATTTGGCTGCGGATGAGCAATGGACGCTAAGTCCAATCGGATGCCCTGCGTCGCGCAGAAACGGTCCAAGGCGCCTTTTGCGAAATTCGTGCCATTGTCGGTGATGATGCTGTGTGGGATGCCGTACCGAGTTGTGATGTCAGTGATGAAGGTCACTGCTGTCGGACCATTCAACTTCTTGATGGGTTTCACCTCCACCCACTTGGTGAACTTGTCCACTGCGACGAGTAGGTGAGTCAAGCCACCTCGTGCTGTCTTGAATGGTCCCACCATGTCCAGCCCCAGACTGCAAAGGGCCAAGCGATTGGGATAGTCTTGAGTGCGGAAGCTGGCTGAAGTGGCTTGGAACGAAAAATCTGGCACCCCTTGCACTTTTGAACTAACTCTTTGGCCTCTTCCAGGGCGGTTGGCCAGAAGAAACCGTGCTGGAAGGCTTTGGCGACGAGTGCCCTGCAGGCCGCATGGTGACCGCACTCGCCCTCATGGATGTCTCTAAGGATTGCTTGGCCTTGTTCTGCCTCGACGCAGCGTTGGAAGACGCCGGTAACGCTGCGCCTGACCAGCTCTCTGTTGACTATGGTGTAGGCTGCTGCTCGGCGTTGCACTTGTCGAGCCAAGATTTCATCGGTTGGCAGCTCTCTGTTTACTAAGAACCTGAGGATGGGCTGGGCCCATGAAGGTGCTGCTATTTCTTCAACTGCCACTAGTGAGACTTGGACAAGGGCGACCGGGCTGGCAGGCGGCGGGTTGGAGTCCGCAGCCGCTTGCTGATTTGACAAAGTCCCGGGGCCGACTGGAGTAGTCCCCGGGCCGAGCTCTGGAGTCTTTGATCTTGCCACTGCAGTCCCCGGGCCGGGTTCTGAAGTCCCCAGGCCGGCTTCGACTGTGTGTTTCTTGGAGTCGGATCCATCTTTCTCAGGCGGAGTCGGCACAAAGATTGAATCTGATTCTGGTGACGGTTGATAGAAGGCTTGAGGAGGCGCCGGAGGGCGACACCAGATGGTATTGCCTGGCGGGTGGAGCCGATTCGTGCCAAGGCGTCTGCTTGGTCGTTGTCGTTCCTTGGCACATGGAGGAACTCGCACCCCTCGAAGTATCCGCTGAGTTGCTGGACGAGGAAATGATAGCTCGCCATATTTGCGTCCTTGCGTCCCAATCGCCAGATGATTGCTGGACCACCAAGTCAGAGTCGCCATAACACAGGATCCGGCGAATGCCGAGTTCTTTGGCAAGCCGGAGCCCGTGGATGAGCGCCTCGTACTCCGCCAAGTTGTTGGAGGCAGCGAAGTGGATCTGCAGCGCATATCTGAGCTTGTCGCCCTTTGGGGAAGTGAGGACGACGCCGGCTCCCAAGCCGGTGCGCATCTTGGAGCCGTCGAAGTGCATCCGCCAGTGGGTGGAGTCGGGCGCTGGCGGCAGATACTCGGTCTCGGCCCAGTCGACGAGGAAGTCGGCCAGTGCTTGCGACTTGATGGCGGTGCGGGGCTCATAGTAGATTGTGTAGGGGCCGGGTCGATGGCCCATTTGGCCACTCGGCCAGAAGCATCTCGGCTTCCGATGATCTCGGCCAGTGGAGCTGTGCAGACTATAGTGATTGGATGCTCCGGGAAGTAAGGCTTCAATTTCTTGGCAGCAAAATGCACGCCGTAGCACATCTTCTGGTAATGGGGGTAGTTCTGCTTGGAGGCCGACAGTACTTGCTCAAGTAATATACCAGTCTCTGGATAGGAAGCGCTTTGCCTTCCTCCTTGCGCTCGACTACAATGACTGTGCTGACTACTCGGCTGGTGGCGGCAATGTATAGGAGCATGGGCTCTTTGGGATTCGGAGCCGCCAGCACAGGGGGAGTAGTCAACATCTTCTTTAGTTGGAGAAAATCCTCATCTGCCTTGGGAGTCCACTCAAAGAAGGTCGTCTTCTTCATGAGCTGATACAAGGGGAGAGCCTTCTCGCCCAGCCGACTGATGAATCGGCTGATGGATGCCAAATAGCTGGTGAACTTCTGCACATCTAACAGTCGTCTGGGTGCTTCCATCCTCTCGATGGCCTTGATCTTCACAGGATTGCACTCTATGCCGCGTTAGGAGACCAGGAAACCGAGGAGCTGTCCGGCTGGTACTCCAAAAATGCACTTCTCTGGGTTAAGTTTGATCTAGAATCGGCGCAGATTCTCAAATGTTTCCTTGAGGTCCTCCAGCAAGGTTCCACGCTTCTCCGTCTTCACCACTACATCATCCACATAGACGTGGGCATTTCTGCCGAGTTGCTTCAGGAGGCACTTCTGCATGCAGCGCTGAAAGGTGGCGTCGGTGTTTCTTAAGCCGAACGTCATGGTCAGGTAGCAGAAGGCTCTAAATGGCATGATGAAGGCGGTCTTCAGTCTGTCAGCCTGGTTCATCTTGATCTGGTGATATCCTGAATATGCGTCTAGGAAAATCAACAGCTCGCATCCGGCTCTGGAGTCTATCACCTGATCGATTCTCGGCAGAGCAAATGGGTCCTTGGGGAAAGCTTTGTTGAGGCTCGTGTAATCAATGCACATCCGCCACTACTTGTTCTTCTTCAGCACCAGTACTAGGTTTGCCAGCCACTCTGGAAAAAACACTTCCATGATGAAGCCGGCTGCCAGGAGTCGGGCTATTTCTTCTCCAACAACTCTTCTTTTTTCTTCTGACAGGCGGCACAAGGGCTGCCTGACGGGCTTCGTATCAGATCGGACGTGTAATTTGTGCTCAGCGAATTCCGTCGGGACACCAGGCATGTCCTTGGGGGACCATGCGAAGATGTCGCGATTCTCACGGAGGAAATCGACGAGCTCGCCTTCCTATTTGCTGTCAAGGCCTCGCAGGGCCGCGTCAGGCGGGTCGTGCGCTCCATCGCCGGAGCGCTCGCCGTGGTCGAAGAGAGCGGTTCATCGTAGACCACCATGTTTGTGGGGAACGCGTCGAGCGACGCGGTGTCAGAGTCGACCAGCATCGGGACTGTGGATCCTATGGACTCCAGGTCCGCGACAGGCTCGTCCGCGACGTGGAGTTGGTCAAGGAGGCCCACGAGGAGGCTCTCGGGGACACTCGTGCCTGCATCGGACGCAGGCTCATCGAAGAGGCGAACCTCGCCGATAAGATCGGCGAGGCAGCTGGCCGCACAAGCGATCTCAGCACCGTGCATCGCGTCGGAACAGACGCCATCCGGTGTGCTGGGTTGGCTGTGCTCGCCGGGGAGGAACAGGGTTCCCGTCCAGAGCAGATCTCCGGACGACGGTGCACCTCGCCCCACGGTGGGCGCCAAATGTCGGGGGTTGGATACGACATATGCCAAACGATGGCTTATCATGGTGGGAGCGAGTAGAACGTCGCCGGTGCCTGGAAGCGGGATGAGGCGAATACATGCACGCCGGCGGAACTTACCCAGCTTCAGGGCTCTCCTAGGAGATAACACCCCTACTGCTACTCTGTGGGGTCTCCGCATGATCACTAAGGCAAAGTGACTACAATGGTGCTCCTGGAGCTGTTTCGGGAGGCAGGAGAGGGCAAGGCTAGCTCTCTCCCCCCTACGCTATCTGGTCTATCTCTATCTAGGTCCGAACCCTTTGCATGGGTGCCCCGGGGGGTTTATATAGGCCTACCTCCCGGGGTACAATAGTAGTCCGGCTGGGTGCAGGTCCCAGCTGTCTGTCTCTCAGGCCGCCGTCTTCCCCGCCGGCTTCTGGGGCCCGCCGACTGGCGGGTCCCGTGGACAGGCTTGATACTGTAACGGCACTCCTGATGACGCAGGCTCGGTCATTGGGTCGTGACAACAGTGCCGCCATCTATCGGGCGATCACTGTCGCCATTCCCCATCCTATCTGGTAAATGGCTCGTGGAGCCCTGGGGAGGAGTCGGCCGACTCCAAGGAGGCCGACTCCCACAGGTCCGTCTTCAGGGCACCCAGGCCGCCTTCGGCCCACCCACTGACAGGGGGCCCCGCCGTCTTCGGGCCGTACAGGCCGGCGTCATGGGCACAGTGCATGGCGCACTGTGGCTGAGGTCAGGGCAGGCATGGCAACAGTGCCACGCCTGGCCGGAGATCTTCCAGCAATACGGCTCACTGTAGCCATGGCGGCCCTTCGTAAGCAGGGGGAACGGCCATGCCGTGACCGCACCCCACATCATAATTTGGGATGAGGGAGGAGTCATGGGCCGACTCTCCATAGTCGGCCTGTCTGGAGGTTGCCAGCTCGGAGTCAGCTTATCTCAGAGTCGCCGTCTGGGACTCGGCTTGTCTTGGAGTCGCTCCTGGGACTCGGCTTGAGGGGCGCGATCTGCCCTGATGTCTTGAAAGGTCCTGGGACTCGGGTTAGCCTACCCGTGGCCCAATACTTCGACAGAATTGTTGCTCCATGAGGATTTTCCAAAGCGACCACGTCTTGAGAACTTCTGAAATTTCTTCACGAGCAGTGCTAGTTCCTGGATCAGTTCTTTAGGATCACCAGGGCTGCTGGTAGAGTCTTCTTCCTCAGACTCAGAGACAGCCTTGGCCTTCAGAGCACGGGGTTTGCCATAGCTCGAACCATAGAGACCTCTCTTCTCAGCAAGCTGGAACTCATGAGTATATAGCCTCTCAAGGATATCAGCAGGATCAAGTGACTTGTAGTCAGCACGCTCTTGGATCATCAGTGCAAGAGTATCAAATGACGAATCGAGGGATCTCAGCAATTTCTTCACCACCTCATGGTCGGTGATATTAGTGGCGCAAAGCGCTTGAAGCTCATTTGAGATATCAGTGAGGCGATCGAAGGTTTGCTGAACATTTTCATTGTCGAGTCTTTTGAAGCGGTTGAAGAGATTGCGAAGAATGTCAACACGAGAGTCACGTTGAGTTTAGACTCCTTCGTTTACTTTGGAGAGCCTATCCCAGATAAGCTTAGCAGTTTCCAAAGCACTCACTCTACCATACCGCCCTTTACTCAGATGGCCACATATGATATTCTTCGCTTGAGAATCGAGTTGCTTGAATCTCTTAACATCAGCAGCATTCAGGGAAGGTGTGACTGAGGGAACACCATTTTCCACAACATACCAGAGATCGTTGTCAATTGCCTCAAGACGCATTCACATCTTATTCTTCTAGTAGGGGTAGTCTGTGCCATCGAAGGTAGGACACCGAGCAGAGACCTTGATCATACCTGCGGTCAACATAACTAGAACTCCAGGTGGTTAAACCAAAATCACACAGAACAAGGGAGTACCTTGCTCTGATACCATTTGAAAGTGCGTTATATCGACTAGAGGGGGGGTGAATAGGCGATTTTTATGGATTCTTCACTTAGGAATTTGCTGGTGAGGAAATTCGTAAATGAAGAACTACTTGCAGCGGAATAAGTACTCAAAAAGGTACATAACAGAACACAAGCATAGTCATCATGGTGAAATGAAGACAAGCACAGAGTACAGAAAGCGTAAACACAGGATAACACAAGGAAGAAGACGGACAGACTGAAGAAATAGAACTGAGGAAATTGAGAAAGTCTTCAGTCAATGTCTTCAAAAAGATATGAACATGCACACAACAACATACATGAGGAATTGAAAGAGTTAAGGAGATAGAACCAGTAAGCTCGGTGAAGAAAATGATTTGGTAGACCAGTTCCAACTGCTGTCTCGGTTGTACATCTGGTTCGAGCGGCTGAGTATTTAAACTCGAGGACACCCAGTCCCAGACACACTGTCCTCACCGTATTCTACTTGAGCTAAGGTCACACAGACCTCGCCCAATCACTCATGGTAAGTCTTCAGGTGACTTCCGAACCTTCACAAACTCGGTCACTCGGCGATCCACAATTCCTCTTGGATGCTCTAGACCTTGACGCCTAACTGTCTGGAGGAAGCACAGTCTTCAAAGGAAACAAGTGTCGGATCCATGCAGGATCAATCTCTTAAGTGATGCTCAATCACTTTGGGGTTTTTTAGGTTTGGGTTTGGGATTTCCTCACTTGATGATTTTCGCTCAAAGTCCTCGAAGGATGGGTTGCTCTCAAATGACAAGTGTCAGTTTCTCTCGGAGCTGCCAACCAACTAGTGGTTGTAGGGGGCGGCTATTTATAGCCGGGGAGTAGCCCGACATGATAAGACATAAATGCCCTTGTCTAATATGACCGTTAGGTGGGTAGATATTTTGGGACAGCTGGCGCGTAGCACATCAACGGTCGGAATATTTGACTCTCAAATACCTCAGGGCTATCATGTTCCTCACTGTGTAGGCAATTCACACTAGCGAATTCCTAACTCTTTAGTCAGAACAAATTCCTCAGAGACTAGAAGAACTTCGTCTCTGTCACTGAAGAATATGACTGAACTGTGCAAGATTTCCAATGGCTTCACTCGAAAGGATTGGTAGGTGTAGGATTTTGAGTTGAGCATCACATGGAAAATTTTCCTTAGTATTTCCTCGACCCCCTTTAACAGTACGGTGTTTCCTATGACTCAAGAAAGAGAAAATGAAACTACGAAAACAAAAGTCTTCACGCTTCGTGTTCCTCGAATGATTACCAAGTCTTCAAGGTCACACCAATTTCTTCACTTTCAAAGTCTTCAGAAAGTCTTCAGAAATCCAAAGTCTTCAGTCAAAGAAATTCATTTTTAGGGGTCGACATTCTCTGTAAATATCAAACTCCTCATAGACTTATAGACATGTGTACACTCACAAACTCATCAGTCCCTTAACCTATAAGTCTTCAATACACCAAAATTACTAAGGGGCACTAGATGCACTTACAAATGGGAATGTAATTCAAACATCTGGGCATCGTGCCTTGGCTGGAAATATTGAGAAACTTGGTTTTTTTAATTCCTGTAAATCCAAAGCACGCCTGAAAATCATGAAACTTGGCATGGTGTCTTGACATCGCACCAACATGATGTGGTAAATTTTTTGGCTGAATTGGGACAATCTTTGGTATAAGATTTCTGAAAAACGGAGCTTCTCTCAAGAAGGCTCATGGTTTCGATAGAGAATGTGTCACCTTCGTGTGCGAAACAACGTACACTGCCTTCTCCCGCCTTGATTTTTTTACATAGGAAGCTGAGACCAAATAGGAGTTCTGTTTTAAATTTTGAAATTATTTCGAGTTCGTTTGGCCTTTTTATACATTAATTTATTTTCTAGGCATTTAATGCACATATTTGAAATTTGAAGTACAAGCGCATGATCCACTGTGCAAAACTTAGTTGCAAAATCATTTATGTGTACTTGGGCAAACTTCTAGGTCCCATGGAAGAAGTGGGAATGGAATTCAAACATCTGGGCATCTTGGCTCGGCCGGAAACATCGCGAAACTTGGTTCTAAAATTCCCGTAAATCCAAAACTCGATTGAAAATCATGAAACTTGGCATGGTGTCATGACATGGCACCAACATGTTGTGGTAATTATTTTTTCCAATTTGCAAAGGCGCACACATTAACAATCAACAAAGTCATTTTGGAACAAGTGATGTCATGTTACAAATCGGAAACACAAGTATTATTGAAATTGTGGGCGTTCTACTTACCAATTACGTGCCGCCATGCGTCCCCCTTTTTTATTTGCTAGGAGGTGTTGTGCGGGGTAGCTATTTGAGTATGGGAGGCGTGCGCTCAGACCCCCGTGCGTGCTCATTGGGAGGAGATCCCTTTGACCTCTATCCGCCACCCACCTCCCTCCCAATGTCTCCATTAATGGCGCCCGAGCTCCTGTTTCATGGCGTGGCTATGTCTCACTCGACTGAGATTTAAGAGAGAAAAATGAAAATCTGAAAAGAAATGTTTTGTACGGATCTTGACGTAAGATCCGACAGACCTATATAACATCGACTGTGACATATAGCAAGACTGATGAATATAAGGACAATGACAGTGGATAATAATTGTCTTACATATTGTGGAAGATAATTAAAAAAGGCACATGTGGCAATGCCTGAAATACACAAGGGAAAAAGAAGAAGGAAGACAACAATCTAGCTCGCTGATCTCTACTTTCTTGATGCATTGCTGCAGGCCGCGGAAACTAGTCTCCACGGCGAGTGGAAATGAGCTCTTTCGTGTCCTCAAGACGCTGCTTGAGAGCATCCTCAGATTCCTCCACCAGCCTTTTGTGCTCGATGCGGAGCATGTCATTCTTGTCCATAAGTTTCTTGACGATGACGCCGGTCCTCTTCAACAAGGCAGTGGTCTCCTCCTGCTGGTCTACACTTCCGATGATCTTCGCCCTCAGCAGGTCACGCTTGGTCCGGAGCTTCGCATTGCTCTCACTTAGTTACCGAATGACGCCGCTAGCCTGTTCAAACGAGGCTTTCATGTCGTCCTGCAACCTCGCCCTGCCAGAGATCTGATCCATCTACATATGGACGATCGCATTTATGCGCCTATAAGAGTCCTCGCCTGCCCGTGAGACATTTTCCCAGGCCGCCGCGGCGCGGGAGGACATCTCTGCTACATTCGCGGTGCGGTGGGACATCTCTGCTGCTTCCACGGCGGTCCGAACCAGTTGGCTGCATCGAAGGTGCAGCGGGACCTCTATGCTGCTTTGGCAATGTGGCGGGACCTCTGTGCTGCTACGGCCGCGCGGCAGGACATGTCGGTTGCTTTCACGGTGAGGCGGGACATCTCTCGTGCTTCCGCTTCCATGCTCGGCTCTCCGTGGTGGTAATCTCTCGACCCAGAACCCATGTTGGCCATGGCATACACAAGGGAACGATGATGAATGGCTTGTTTGTTTTTTGTGGATGAGGAGTTCAGGAGGAATGTGCAGTCATCTTGGAGTAGTAGTATTCATAACCGACTACTAATACACTACTAAGTGGGAAACCATTTTGGTTTTGATCGATGTGAACAGGTTGGCAATTAAATATAGCGTGGTAGTAATTTGGAATATGACGGGATGCAGGCTCAATTTTTTGATGGTTCTATAATTTCTAAGTGCGGCACTATTCCCGGACGGCGTAACGTGGGCACGCTTTCTTAGCCACGTACGTGGCATTTGCACCATGTGGTGCACCATAGTAGGCAATGTCAGCACACGTCTTGTTCCAACAATCGTGCACGCTCATTATTACCATCGCACATGCTTATTTTAATTAGAATGTGTGCCCGTATAGTGCACACACATTGATCTGTCTAACTGTTTCTGTTTTTTGTGGCTAATTGCAAACAGTTCATCCATGTGAAGTGTATGCCGTCAATCGCAGACACTTTGATCTGGCTAACCATTTCTATTTTGTTGCCTAATCGTAGGCAGTTAATCCTTCTGAAGCGTATGCCCTCAATCGCACACACCTTCATCTGGCTGCTCGTTTCTGTTGTTCCGCCTCATCATAAACATTTAATCTGAGTGAACTGTATGCCATATATCGCACACGCCTTCATCTGGCTGCCCGTTTATGTTCTTCACCATTGCAAACAGTTAATTGAACTGAATAGTATGCCCTGCATCACACACACAACTAAAATCGGAACCATGTTTGATGGCTCCGCCACTGCAAACATCTTGCATCTTTTTTGATGGTTTTTTTACATCACCGTTTGTGATTAATGCATCACACACAGTTTCGTAAAAGGGTCTCTGATCATAGTGTCGCGTTAGCAGCATCCTGCTGCAGTGTAATGTTTAGATCCATTAACATTCAAAAAAAAGTTTAATATTGACATAAAAACAATAATACTTCAAGTATACTAATAAAGCAATCATGTCTTCTCAAAATAACATGGCCAAAGAAAGTTATCCCTACAAAATCATATAGTGTGGCTATGCTCCATCTTCATCACACAAAATATTTCATCATGCACAACCCTGATGTTAGTCAAGCAATTGTTTCATACTTTTAGTGTTCTCAAACTTTTCAACTTTCATGCAATACATGAGCGTAAGCCACAGATATAGCACTATAGGTGGAATAGAATATGGTGGTTGTGGAGAAGACAAAAAGAAGGAGAAAGTCTCACATGAACTAGGCAAATTAATGGGCTATGAAGATGCCCATCAATTGATATCAATGCAAGTGAGTAGGGATTTCCATGCAACGGATGCACTAGAGCTATAAGTGTATGAAAGCTCAAAAAGAAACTAAGTGGGTGTGCATCCAACTTGCTTGCTCATGAAGACCTAAGCCAATTTGAGGAAGCCCATCATTGGAATATACAAGCCAAGTTCCATAATGAAAAATTCCCACTAGTATATGAAAGTGATAAAATAGGAGACTCTCTATCATGAAGATCATGGTGCTACTTTGAAGCATAAGTGTCGAAAATGATAGTAACATTGTCCCTTCTCTCATTTTTTGTTTGGGCTTCTTTGGCCTCTCTTTTTTATTTGGGCTTCTTTGCCCTCTTTTATTTTTTATAAAGTTCGGAGACTCGTCCCAACTTGTGAGGGAATCATAGCTTCCTTCATCATTTCCTCACATGGGACAATGTTCTAATAATAATGATCATCACACTTTTATTTACATACAACTCAAGAATTACAACTCTATGCTAGAACAAAGATATGACTCTATATGAATGCCTCATGCATATGAGAACAATATGACAGTGATGATATGTGTCATAAAAAATAGAACAGTGGATGTTGAGGAAGGATATATGGTGTGCGTAATGCATCGATGGAAGTTGCGCGGTACTAGAGAGGCTAGCAATGGTGGAAGGGTGAGAGTGCACATAATCCATGGACTCAACGCTAGTCATAAAGAAATCACATACTTATTGCAAAAGTTTATTAGCCATTGAAACAAACTACTAACACACATGCTCCTAGGGGAGAGGTTGGTAGGTGTCGGCGGACTTACGCTGCAGCCGAACTAGTGAACCCTCGTACTCCCCTTCACGTGGGCATCCACCCGCCTTGTCTTCTTAGCTCCTTGTCGTTACCTTCCTAGGCCTCGCCGTCGTCCACCGCCTTGATGCTCTTGGCACCTCGTGGTCAACAAGGTCAACAAACAACAACCATCAAAAGTGGACATTAGGCTGTGAGGCTGACAACTGGACCCACCAGCTCTATCTTTGAAACCAAGGAAGTGCCTCCTTATCAGTCACAAAATAAAAATGATTCCTCCCCTGACAGCCGTGACCCACCAGCTATATCTTTGAACACAAGGAAGTGCATCCTTATCCTTCCTAACAGTTGGGACCCACCCGGTCGAAGCATACGTAGCATTGTCGTGAATGTATACGTACATACTGCTCGATCGGTCTCCCTGCAATGATGAACCGTGGCTGAGCAAGCAACAGCACGTGTAGTAGTAGACGACATCGAGTTGGCAGTGGAGGAAGACTTGGCATGCCCCTGACGTAGCAGTTCAGGTAGTCCCTTCTAAATTATGTACACATATGTACAGTCAGATGCCAAAAATACGGCCACATACGTACATACGGGCGGGGTATCGAATGCCTACTCGCGCATACGTACGACCAGGGCTCGTGTACATGGAGAGGCAGTGGATGATAGCAACGGCATCGTGTTCATCGGGAGCCATCCGGTTTGGACAGAACAGCCGAAACGAGGTCTGGCGTATCGCGGAATGGAGGAAACAGACTTGTGTTCGACCACGTACGGTCAAAACAGGGTCTTGTTCATCAGGAAGAGTCTGGCATACTACAAAACCAGGGAAACTGACTTGTGTTGGAGTGCCTACGGTCGAAAATGGGGTCCTGTTGATCGGGAGGGGTGTGGCGTACCGCAAAATGGAGGAAACAGAATTGTGTTGGAGCGCCTACGGTCGAAACAGGGTCCTGTTCATCCACCGTCTACTGCCTTGCTGCAGCCTCCACGGGCTACTGTTCATCCACCTTCGACCTCCATCGGCCTCCATGGGCTACTGTTCATCCACAGCTAGTGTTCATCTGGCCTCCACCAGCTGCTATTCATATAGACTCCATGGGGTCCTATTCATCCACCCCCAACCGGCCAGGGTGCGGCAGCCTCCTCGGGGTCCTGTTCATCTAGCGGTAACAACCTATTACCACGGGGTCCTGTTCGTCCAACCCCCACTGGGAACTGTTCATCCACAACCGACCAACCGGCTCGACTCACCATGTTTCGACTCATTCTACATACCACGCACACGGTAGCAACGGTCAGTGTTCATCGAGAGGCAACCCAACACCGGCTGGCTACGTCTTGCACGGGGTCTTGATCGGCTTTAGTAAGCAACAACAGTGATCGATCGCTCGGGTTCAGTTAGCAGCAGCGAAGGAATCGCTTGGGTTCAGTCAACAGTGAATGAATCACTCGGGTTTAGTTAACAGCCAAGGGATCGATCGCTCGGGTTCAGTAACATGCGACCGCTCGGTTTAAGTTAGCTAATGCCTCGAACTTACTCGCGTACACAAGATAAACACAGAAACCTCCGTGCATCTCTCGGCCCCGACCACCCACCGTAGTTGGGAACTCCCTGATATTTTCCTCGCCCTCACTTCTACCATGGTTTTTTCTGTCATGGACAACCCAAAGAATGTCATGCAGCTGCGTATCCGGCCCGCCCAGGACAAAAAGCCCATTTTCTGTCATGATTTTTTTAATAGAAGTAGGAGCCCACCACATCTATGATGATACCAGGTTTTGTCATAATTATCTTGATAGAAGTGTCATAAGCATGATAGAAAAAAAATTGTTTGGCCCAAAATGTCACAGATGTGTCTTTTTTTGTGGTGAGGGGGAGGGGATCTCAAACTTTGGGACACGCCCCCGTTTAAAATTTCAAACATCTCGTCGGTTGGGGATTGGACGGTAATCTCGCATCTCCCCAATATTTGCGAGAGTGATTTCGGGCAAGGAGAGGGTGTTTTGCCGCCCAGGGCTAGCGCCCACGTTGTATGAACGGAGCTAACAGGTAGGGCGGTTGTGTCATGTCTGATTAAAGTTACACACATACCCCTATTTAAAATATTTGCCTACATCGATTTTGGCCGAGTGTATGAATCGGAAAATGGAGGGAGAGAGAAGTCTTTTGGACGAGTTTGAATCAAATGTCGCCACCCATGTTTGGCTCCCACCGTATCTGAATAGGGTGAGAGGTGGTTGTATCACGTCTGGTTGAAGTTACTAACCTACACCTATTGATAGTAGTGGAAATCAGGCCGATAGGATGTAAAGTGTCAAGGGTAGATAGTAATTTCCATCTTGCAAATACTGGCTTCGAGCAGCTGACAAAAGAGAGTGGGTGTTTTGCCGCTTCATTCAAAATTTGGAAGAATTAGCAGTCACATTTACCTTGGGCCCTGGCAACTAAATTCAAATCCAATTTGTATTCGATTACAAATATCCATACATCATGCTATGTTTTCTTATATCTATCTTCAAAACCACAACAAATATTTATTCCACCTTTGTGTATGAAAATGATTTAGAAATATCGTGATCTTCGAATTCAATAGGTTGGATACACTTTGAGTCAAACTATTATTTCATCCAATAAAATTTGCTAGCATGAAGAATAGTTCACCTTATGTCCACTCATACAAGTGCTGAGGATTACCTTGCCTAAAAATATGAGATCATTACAACACATGGACAACAAATATGGGGTCTTACAACATAATCCATTCACACACATGACACAACATGCAAGTATACTAATCTAATGAAAATTTCAACTAGTATCTAAATAAGAACTGGGATTATCCTTGGGCTTTATAGAGCAGAAGCAACATGACCTCCTCCGTCTTCAAATGCAACATTCTTACTTCCTCCAATTCTTGGTATGTTTGCATAATGCATGCAACTAATTGCATAATTTCCAGGCTCTAGATCAGGATTACCTCATTCATGGCATTCACACCATCTCTTTCTGCCTCTAGTAGGGCCTCAAGAACTATAATATCCACGCTCTGACTGCTATCCAATGGTATTGCCTCTGAAATGCTACCATCAGGTATCATGGATGGAGAATTGCTTCCAGAAATAGATTCTGGGGTAGTATATTGTGTCCTAGTGTGAACTGCATCCTAAAAGATTTTTGCTGGACATAAGTAAGAGATAGTTATCGCATGATCTAGGTAGTAAGCTTACATGGTAAACGACATATGAATTATTGCCGAGCATGGCAAGCTATATTTAAATGGTTCAGAATAGCATGAGCCGAGAACAAATTAAATGGTAAGATGAAAGGCAGTGTACCACCGCTATATTTAAGTTGCCCAGACATATAAGAAGTTGAAATAATCTGAGAAAGCACTTAAACAGTGTGGCCTCATATAAACTACGAAGGTAGTCTTGTGATGAAGTTCATAGGAAAAGTTAAGGAGTCAAATGAACTAGGCATGCATTTCATTACGATAGTACAGAAGGCACTCCTGACACATTGGCCAACTCATGTATAGCCTAACAAGTAGCAAACAAGCATTTGAATCAAGCAATACAACAAAGCAGGCAACTAAACTATTTGTAATTCTGTGGGGTTACAGGTTGAGGGCACAAGCCAGGAAAGCAGCCCACACATTACATTTCACATGTACTAAAACACACAAGCTTACCATATGTTGCTGTGAAGCGTCGCTGTTGTTGCAATGTTCTTTGAAGATGTCGTCAGCATCCCATGGTTGCAAATCTAGTTGTTGTTGTTTATTCTTCCCCCTCTATTTAGTTAAAAAATAATTTTAGTCACATGCACTGGTTCAAATTGATCATCAATGGTTCATCTAGACTACTGAAAGAAGGATGCGTGCTTACACGACAATATATGTGCTTCACTCTATTTTTATGCTTGTTCAAGTTGCCCACTCCAAAAGAAAAATTATTTTGCTTGATGGGGTTGGCAACTCCATAATGAGTAGAAGTATCAAATTAGTCATGCAACTTGGGAAGATCAGGAACGCACAAAAAAGTAATGAATAGAGGCTCAGAGCAGTGTTGTAATAGCTAGCATCATAAAATGTAGGTCAAAAGGAACCGAAAGCAGCGGAACCACAAGCTAGTTTGCTGATGTGTAATTAAGCATGGAGAACATAGAAGCAGCCCAGTACAACAATTGTAACCAACAGGTTGGCATCAGAACAACACCATTATCATAAATATAGCATGCGAGAAGTAAAATAGTTGGCACTGATATCTAGGAAGTACAGTAATACTTAGGACAAAACAAAAGCATTGTAACTATATGTGCACTGGTTTGTAATTTAGCACATGTAACTTGTACACTGCCACACATATGGACCTACAGGTGCATGCAGAATAACGCGTATGATGAATGAATGATGCCCCGAAGAAATTCAAAGGTGTGGTGCTTATGATAAGAAAGTGAACGTAGGTGCCGGCCGTTGGAGAATAGTACCTGATTCTCGGCGGCGTATGGGCATCATTGTCATATGTGAAAGCTAAGTATAGTCGATGGTGCTCATGTTGCGGTTGAGTTTGGGCCGACTGTCAACATTGCTGAAGAGGCTCCGGTGCTTCGGCTGCGGCGCCTATCGACATACGAGAAAGCTGATATGTGGTAAGTGAACAGTTTGACAATAAAGAAGAGAAAAAAAATGAAGGAGTACAAATCGAAATAGCCTGATGAGGCTGCGGCATCAGTAAAGCAAGGTCGGTGGAGTTGAATATGGCGTCCATGGAGCGGGTCCGGTGCGGTGGACGAAGGCGTCGACGAAGCCCATTTGGCATGGTGTATAGTGCTTTCGGTGAGGCAGATCTGTTACAGCGGACAAGGGCTTGTATGAAGGGCCAGCTCTATGGCAGGCGAGGGAGTTGGTGAACGGCATACACTATGGTGAATACCATTGGCCCTATCCACCTAGTCATGGGGGTCCTCGGCCCGATCCACTTAGTCGGGAGACGACGTGGTGAGTACCCCCTAATCCAGGACACCGTCAGCGAGCTAGCGGAGGTCGCAAATGCTGCATGGAGCTAGCATCTGGGCTGCCGCAAGATGGGCTCCGCGCCACAAGCGCTTTTGACCTCGCCTTCTACCGGTGGCGGTAGCTGCCTCCCATGGCCGAGGATGACTAGGTGGACATGCCAGAGGTAGGACGTGACTCGGGGATTATCAGATTACGGGTTCCGCAAACCCTTGAGAGGTTTGAACTGTGGGGGTGTGTGAGGAGATCTGAACCTATCAAGCCTGCATACTCGCGATCCTCCTAAGCCTAGCGCGACAAGTTCAAAGAGACAAAAGGGACACAACAGTTTATCCTGGTTCGGGCCACGTTGCGGTGTAATACCCTACTCCAGCGTTTTGGTGGATTGCCTCGGGGGGCAAAGGATGAACTAGTACAATGGATGAACTGGCCTCAGGAGGTGAGGTGTTCTTGAGCTCGATAGGGCTGAGGGGATGTGAACTAGATCCAATTCCCTTGCCCCCTATGGCAGTGGCTAACTCCTATTTATAGTGGCCTTGGTCCTCTTCCCAAATGTTGGCGGGAAGGGATCCCACAACGGCCGGATTTGAAAGTGGACAAGTAGTACAACTTATCCTGACAAAAGTAGTCTTCACCTGCAAAAAGCCTCTGGTTGTGACGCTGCGGTGGGCTCGTCGATGACCTCCATCCTGCCGTCCTGGCAGTCTTGGTCTCGTTGCATCAGAATAGAAACCTTTGGCTAATTCCTCGGGACTCCACGCCCGTGGCTTGCCTCCTTTGCACCGAAGAGGAAACCTGCGCTCTGCGCCCGCCTGGCGGCCGCCTGGCCTTGGTTTTCATGGCTCACGTCAGGTGAGCCTCGTGAGGTAAACCTTGCATAGAACTCTCCACCCCTTGGGAGCCAGCCTAAGGAGGCCGATCCCCTCGTGGGTCTTGGTGTTGTCTGCCTCGCGAGGGTCTTGAGTTGTTGATGTCGAAGCTGGGTCGTACCAGGCCGTCGATGGAGCAACGTGGTGGGCTGCAGGCAGGCAGGACTGGATACCCCCATATCCAGAATGCCGACAGTAGCCCCCGGGCCCAAGGCGCGCTCGGACTTGGCTTCCATGCGAAGCCAAAGGGGAAGCATGGATCGCCACGGGCTCTAACCGCCTGCGGCCTTGATGACGCGTGGTGATTGATGGGACGTGGGTGACTCCGCTTCCCCATGCTGCATCGGCAAGTGTTTCCATCTGATAAAAGGGCTGCCATCTACCGCCAGGCTTTCATTTCCTCTTCTTTGTCTTGATCCAAATCCCCTTCTCCCAGCAGCGGAAAAACTCTCCAGATCTGCAGATTTCCCCCTCAAATCGCCGAGAAGACCACGGCCTCAGCCTCGGCTGCCGGCTCCGCCTGGTACGAGCCGGCGCTGCTTGCGCCCTCCGTGGCCGAGGAGAAGCTGCAGACCGTGCTCCTCCCACTACAAAAAAAGACACATCCGTGACATTTTGGGCCGAACGAATTTTTTCCTATCATACTTATGACACTTCTATGACGATAATTGTGACAGAACCCGGTATCATCATTGTCGGATTTTGGGTTCCGGCAGACCCTATAGATTCGAACACTGGGGTGCACGTGGAGATTTAGCCTTCTGCCTACCTGCACCTCACCGCCTTGCTATGAACTAAGCAATCAAAGGAACAACACAAGAGACACATAGTTTATACTAGTTCAGGCCACCATTGTGGTGTAATACCCTACTATAGTGTGTGGTGTGGTGGATTGCCTCTTGGGCTAATGATGAATAGTACAAGGAAGAACAGCCTCGCAAGGGTCTGTTCTTGGCTGGTGCGATGAACTGCTAGGGGGGAGCTCAGTCGCTCTCTCTACTGGTTTCTAGGTGAGGATACGATTGATTTCTCCATGCCCCTATCTTGTGGGTGGATAGTCCTATTTATAGTCAAAGGCCCTGGGCCTCTTCCCAAATATTGAGCGGGAAGGGCGCCAACAATTGGCCATTTTGAAGGGGAACATCTGGTACACTTATCCTGACTAAAGTTGGTCCTCGCCTGCCAAAGGCTCTGGTAGTGATGCCGGCTTGGGCTCAACGATGACCTCCATCCTGTCGTTCTACTGGTCTTGGTCTTGTTGCACCGAAATGGATGCCTTTGCTTGATGCTCTCGCCTGCGCTTGCTCCCTTTGCACCAAAGAGGAAAGAAGGACACTGTGCGGGCTGGCGCCCGCCTGGCGCCCTTGATCGTCATGGCTTGCATCATGGGCACCTCGCGAGGTACCCTGCCTTGATCTCTCCGCCTCCTCGCGAGCCAGCCTGACGAGGCCATGCCTGAGGAAGCCTCCTGTTGCCCTCCCCGCGAGGCTTGGCCCCTCGCGAGGTTCTTGAGCTCGTGTTGATGAAGATGGGCCATGCTGGGCGGCCCCTTGAGCCACGCCACGAGACGCAGGCAGGCAAGTCTGGGGACCCCCTTTCCCAGAACGCCGACAATAGCCCCCGGGCCCAAGGTGCGCCCGGACTTGGCTGAGCAGAGAGGCAAAGGGGTAAGTGCGAAGCGCCGCGGGCCCTAACAGCCTGCGGCCTCGGGCGCCGCGTGGCGGTTGATTGGACGTGGGTGGCCCTGCTTCCCCATGCCTCCTTATTTTGTGCCCAGCTAGGCGGACCCGTGGTTGCACACAGTCTTTCCTCTTCTCGCCGCTCGGCCATCTCCTGTTCTTCCTCCTCTCGTGTTCCAGTCTCCGCTTCCAATCCAATCTCGAATCCTCCCTCTTCCCGTCGCCATGGCTCCGACAAAGAAAGGAAAAGGGAAGAAACCGGTGCCTCCGCCTCGCTCACCATCGTCGGCGGCCCCCGCCGTTGATCAGTCGATCTTACTTAACCGAGTAGGCTTGGGCAAGGTCAGCCATCCTCTGGCCACCATCTTTAATGAGTGTGGGAGGACGACAGTCTGGCCTGCATCCCACTTCTCCATCAACAGGGTGGTCATCGAGGTCCGGTATTTTGCCGACGCCCTGTGGGCGGGATTGGTTCCCCCCTTCTCTGATTTCTTCAACATTGTTCTTTCCCATTATCAGATCCATATGATGCATTTGGGTCCTGAATCCATTACCCTGCTCGCCGTCTTCGCCTTTGTCTGTGAGGCGATGATGGGCATCCCTCCCTCAGTTGCTTTGCTACGTCACTTCTTCTCTCTGCGCCTCGTCGATCCCACCCAATGCTCAGGGTGCATGTGCTTCATTGCCGCACCAGAAACAACGGCTTTAGGGATTGATTTCAGCCTCCCTCCGTCCGCACTTGGGTTCCGCAAGCGGTGGTTGTACGTGGATGTAGGGGTGCCCAGCCCCCTGCTTTCGGAGCCAAAGTGGCCTGCTGTCCCCAATTCAGGCTGGGGCCAGGAGATGCTCACGAGCCCCAGCTCATCTTCGTCTGGCGTCGCTTCGTGCTCTTGAGGGAGCTTGGTGTGACGGCGCCTAAGGTGGTGAAGGAGTTCCTGCTATGCCGCATTGCTCCTCTCTAGCGCCACTCCTGCCGGATGTGGTCCTTCGGCGGGCGTGAAGATCGCACGAGGCTCCAGGAGGAGGACCTGACGCTCGAAGCAATGAGGAAGGTGCTCTTGGTCTTGACTGGGGACCCTTCCCCCGGCAGCATCCGACACGGGGGGGCTCTGCTGTACCTTTGCTAGAACAGGGGTGACTTTGTGAAGCAGATGCCCGGTTTCGACGAATGGGGGCTGCGACCCACCAGCCTCAGGGGTCCTCGCGAGAACCCGGTGATGGTGACTGCTTTCCCAGTCGCCCATGATGGTTCTTCCTCGAGTGGTGGAGCAGGGAGGCATGGGCCACCGAAGGCTGACGGGGCAGCTCCTGAGGACTGTATTGATGTGGCTGGAGGCGTTGAGCCGCTGCCCACGTCGCCCGTGGTTGAGGCCCCCGGGGCCCCAGATATCCTTCTTGGCGAGGCGACTAGCGGCGTGCATCAGGATGATGCACCAGACGCTGGGCATCTCGACGCTTCTTCTTCACCGCAGGCCGACCCCTGCGCTCAACTCCTGGTTCGCTTCTGCATGGACTTCGAGGCTCTCCAGAAGAAAAGGGAGGCCTTGGGTGACGATTACCCTTATCGTCTGCTGAAGCGCCAGAAGTATTTCACAATTGATGAGTAAGCCTTCCCCTTTTCCTAGCTTCTGATCCTCCCGTTGCTTTGGTTGATCCTTGCTCTGCAGGGCCCTTCCTGCCGAGTTCACGGAGATGGCTGAGGAACCATCCCCCCAGGCTCCGCCCTCTCCACCGCCTTCGAGCGCTCCGAGTCCCAGCAGAGCCCTCGCGGTGAGGCATGCCAGAGAGGTGAGCCATCCTGTGGAGCAAAGCAGCCCGGCGCACCTCGCGACCCTCCTTCGTGAGCCTTCTCATGGCATAGCCAGCCTGCCTTGGGCCTCGAGCCTGATCGTAGATGGCGATTGGCTGAGGTTGGCCCTGCACTATTCATTTGTGGAGGGGCTGGCCACTGGCCGGGCTTCTGGCGAGGCGTACCCGGCCATCATGAGGGCGCCAACCCCCAGCCCCCTGCCCAGAGGGGGAGCGCTGATTCGAGGCCCCCGACGCTTACTTGGGGCGGATGATGACACAGAAGACGTGCTCAAGCGTGCCCGGAGGCGTCGCGTTCTTCGCCAAGGGTTTCTCCGTAAGGCGGGTGACGCGGTGAGCCAGCTTGGTGAAGAGCTTGATGATGAAGACACACACCTTGAGGCCGAGGGCCTGTGCCTGGCTGAAGAGAGGCGCAAGCTGGAGGCGGCCGTTGCCCTTGCGTGCCACCAGCGTGACCTCGACAATGAGGAGGCTGAGGAGTTGCTGGCGGCCTCCAGGGAGGCCCGTTCCCGGGCCGTCGAGGAGGCCTGAGAAGCTGATCGGCGGCGTGAGGAAGTGGATGAGCGGTCGCGGGAACTCCTTGCCCGGTGCCACTCCCTAGAGCAGCAGGTGGAACTACGCGAGTCGGCCCTTGCATCGATGAAGGCGGCTCCGGTCGATCAGGCAGAGCTCCTGAGACGTGAGGAGGTACTGACGCTGGAAGCTACTGAGCGCGCATGTGATCTTGAACGTCTGGAAACAAGAGAGCGCCTGGTGTCATAGGCGGAGGATGACGTTGCTCCGCGCGAGACCCGAGTCCTGGAAGAGGTTGAGCGTGGGATGATGACAACCCGCTTGAACCTTGAGCGCGAGTTCAAGCAGAGGCTGGAGCTGATCTGGGTCGAGGCTGAAGGCAGGACCGCTGCCTTGAGGGCCAAGCTAGAGGAAGCGGCGCGGCGGGCCGACGCTTCTCGAGCTGCCCTCGATGCAACGCAGGAGGAACTAACTACCTCCCACACCGAGGCGCTCCTTCTTCGCCAGCGGGTGGACGAGGCTGAGGCCGTTGCGCAGCAGAACGAGGACGAGATACGCCAGCGGTGGATCCTAGAGCACGAGCACGGCCCCATGCTCACCAGGCTCCAGGAGAGAGCCAACGCGGCCTTGGGTAACATCTGCGAGGCGGCCGTCAACCAGCCCCATGCAGTTAACTATGCTGGCAATCTTCAGTTCTTCACCAACGTGGTGACGCAGTTGGAGGCACGGTCGGCTGGTGCCAACAGGCTGGTGGAGGAGAGGAGCCGCGCCCTGCTCGGACAAGCCTTCTCTCGTGTCTTCAGCCACCTTCAGAACATGTTCCCCAACTTTGACTTTGACGCCGCCATCGCTCCAGTACCCCAGGCCATCCGGGGCGACCTGGCACGCTGGGTGGAAGATAACGTGGATGCCCTTGTCAGGGCCTTCGCTTCTGATAACGACAACGCGGTCGTGGTTGCTGATGAAGGTGATGTGGTGAACGGCAGCGGCGACGCGGAGGACGATGGCGAGGCCAGCAACGCTAGCGATGATTCAGGAGGCGCCCCCGAGGATGCATTGGGGGATTTATCCGACTGACCGCGTGTTATCCCTGCTTCCTTACCCTGCGTAGATAGAGTTCGGGCCTTGCCCTGAAGATTGTAAGAGAATTTTGGGAGGGGGAGCCCCTCACGTAAAACTCATGTTCGGCGTATTAGTACATGCGATATCACACGTATGCTCGCGCCAAGCGGCTGGCTTGGCGACGAGCCGACGGGCTTGTTTACCTCCGACCTGCTAGGGCCTCGAGCCAGCCTGTGGGGGGCTGTGGTGCCTCGAGTGTCTCCTGAATGAACCCATCGAACTTGTAATGAAAACCTCCTGAGAGGGCGCGGCGTCGGCAGTCTGGGCTGCACGCAAGCTAGGCCTGGCCCGGCTCGTGAGGGGCTCACGAGGGGAGGCAGCTGAGGTGAAGTGGTGACCAGAACGCGAGAGATTGCTTGAACGAGACTAAACACCCCTTCCCCGAACACACGCAAATCTTCGAGCTCAAATCCAACTTAAATTCAACGGGGGAAAACGACAACCAAGGGGGAAAAGCAACAAAAGTAGAAAAAAGGCCGCGTCCGGCACCTAGTCTAGTCTTGGACGTCTTCTCACCAGCGCGGAGCTAAGTGTTGCCACTGGGCGTGGGAGGGAGCCCCAGGGCCTGAGGCCGGCACCCCTGAGACTCTGGGGCATGTATAGCCCCACTCATTATTACGTGAGAGTGTCATGGGGCGGCGAGCTTCATAGGCACTGGGCCTTCTTCACAGGTACCGGCCTTGCTTCATAGTGCCACCGACGACGATCGGAAACCAGGCCGCCACCGATGGGGTAGAGCAGTCGCCAGCGGTTCCCCCGACGACCACAGGTCCTCTGTCGGGGGCAGGCTCTGGGGCACCTCCCCAGCAGAGGGCCTACCTCCTAAGGACGCCTTGCTCCGAACACCGCGGTGGTGATGTAGGATCTTGGCCCCTCTCCTGCAGCCCCCGGCGCCCTCCTCCTGAGGGGTAGGAAACTGCGGGAGTGGGGCAACCGCCCGTTGTCATGACCTGCACTTCCTGCGATACATGGTTGGCGTATGCCTTCTCCTGGGGGATTAGTGGTACCTAATACTCGTTGTTTCCAGCGTAGCCGACGGGGCCTTCTTGGGGCTCATGGAAGAGTTCAGCTTCTGGCGTCTCTACCCCCCCAGCTTGGGCCGAGGAGCGAGCCTTGTTCGTCCTCATGCATGCGCCCCTGGTCCATCATGTGAGGCACGTACTCTTCTGGGGCCGCCACCCCGAAGGTCGCACCGTAGGGCCCCGCGTGCCACGCAGTGCTGCTTGAGGCGCCTGCTTGGGGGTGGTAGCGCGGTGGCCCACCGGGGCCATGGGTTGTGGCGAGTCCCTCTTCGATGGCCGGGGGCGGGGGTAGCGCTGCTGCCAACCCGATGCTGACAGCCTGGCCGGCGTTGGGGTGCCCTTGGAGTCCGCTTGGGGCCGCACGGGGGTGCACGGAGCCCCCGGGCGGGCCACCCCTGGACCTGAGGTGGGAGTTGGGTGCAGAAGGGGGGAGCCCCCGAGGCGGCGAAGCCCAGGAGCTCTGCCACCCGCTCTAGCAGCACGTCGTGACCGCCTTCCAGCAGCCTGCACTGCAGCAGCTCTCGGGCCACGGTGAGAGCGGCCCTCGAGTTCGCCTGCTCCCGTCGGGTGTACGACGCCGTGGCCATGGCGTGGTGGGAGGCCCTCGCCGCCGATCGTGCCTGCCGCGTCGTGAGAGCTGTCGCCGCCTGTCCGCGCCGCCCGCGGCCCGCAGCGCCTTGTGGACCGCGAGCTGCCTGGGGCATGGGGTTGCCCGGGGCGAGCGGTTCTGCATGGGCGGGCCAGGACGCCCAAGGATCAGGGTTGCCTGCCTGGTCGCCGGACATGATGATGACGATGCGACGGGATGCGAAGCGGCAGAAGGTGGATTCCGGCGCACCCCTACCTGGCGCGCCGAATGTCGGATTTTGAGTTCCGGCAAACCCTCTAGATTCGAACACTGGGGTGCGCGTGGAGATTTAGCCTTCTGCCTACCTGCACCTCACCGCCTCTCTATGAACTAAGCAATCAAAGGAACAACACAAGAGACACAGAGTTTATACTGGTTCAGGCCACCATTGTGGTGTAATACCCTACTCCAGTGTGTGGTGTGGTGGATTGCCTCTTGGGCTAATGATGAACAGTACAAGGAAGAACAGCCTTGCGAGGGTCTGTTCTTGGCTGGTGCAATGAACTGCTAGGGGGGAGTTCAGTCGCTCTCTCTGCTGGTTTCTAGGTGAGGATCTGATTGATTTCACCATGCCCCTATCTTGTGGGTGGCTAGTCCTATTTATAGGCAAAGGCCCTGGGCCTCTTCCCAAATATTGAGAGGGAAGGGCGCCAACAATTAGCCATTTTGAAGGGGAACATCCGGTACACTTATCCTGACTAAAGTTGGTCGCCGCCTGCCAAAGGCTCTGATTGTGACATCGGCTTGGGCTCCACGATGACCTCCATCCTGCCGTTCTGCTGGTCTTGGTCTTGTTGCATCGAAATGGATGCCTTTGCTTGATGCTCTCGCCTGTGCTTGCTCCCTTTGCACCAAAGAGGAAAGAAGGACACTGTGCGGGCTGGCGCCCGCCTGGCGCCGTTGATCGTCATGGCTTGCGTCATGGGCACCTCGCGAGGTACCCTGCCTTGATCTCTCCGCCTCCTCGTGAGCCAGCCTAACGAGGCCGTGCCTGAGGAAGCCTCCTGTTGCCCGCCCCGCGAGGCTTGGCCCCTCACGAGGGTCTTGAGCTCGTGTTGATGAAGATGGGCCATGCTGGGCCGCCCTGGAGCCACGCCGCGGGCCGCAGGCAGGCAAGTCTGGGGACACCCGTTCCCAGAACGCCGACAATCATAGATTTGGTGGGCTCCGACTTCTATGACAAAAAATCATGACACAAAATGGGGTTTTCGTCCTGGGCGGGCCGGAGACGCAACTGCATGACATTCTTTGGGTTGTCCATGACAGAAAAAACCATGGTAGAAGCGAGGGAGAGGAAAATATCGGGGTGTTCCCGGTTACGGTGGGTGGTCGGGGCCGAGCGATACACGGAGGTATGTGCGTTTCTCTTGTACCCACACACGCGTGGGTGCGAGGCGTTGGGCTCTAACTGAAGTCGAGTGAGGCGTTCGCCTACTAAACCCGAGCGATTGCACTACAGGCTATGCGTTACTCAACCCAAGCAATCGATCAACGACTGTTAACTGAACCATATCGAGCGATTCCTTCGCTACTGCTGCTAACTGAAGGCGATCGATACTGCCTCTGGAGGAACAATGAGCATTGCTGGGGGGGTGGATGAACATTGAGCATTGCTGGGTGGTTTGGATGAATAGTTCCCGATGGGGTGGATGAACAGGAACCCGTGATTGCCTCTGGATGAACAGGACCCCGATCGATCGAGCCCGTTGGGGCTGGATGAATAGGACCCCGTGGAGGGCTGAATGAACAGGACGATCCCATGGAGGGCTGGTTGAACAATAGCCGGTGGGGGGCTGGATGAACAGTAGCCCCTGGAGGGGTGGTTGAACAGGAGCCCGTGGAGAGGGCTGGTTGAACAGTATCCGGTGGAGTAGCGCGCAGTGGAGGCTAGATGAACAGGAGCCCATGGATGAACAGTCGCAGGTGGATGCTGGAGGAGGTCGACGGTGGATGAACAGTAGCACGTGGAGGCTGGAGGAGGTCGACGGTGGAGATGAACAGTATCCCATGGTGTCCTGTTTTGCGGTACGCCACACCCCTCGCGATGAACAGGACCTTTGTTTCGACTGTAGCGCTCCAACACTAGTCCGTTTCCTTCATTTTGCGGTACGCCACACACCTCCCTATCATGCACCAAGGCAATGGACGACGCGCGAGGCCTAGGAAGGGGACAACACGGAGTCGGGGAAGATGCGGCAGTGGATGCCCACGCGGAGAGGAGTACGAGGGTTCACTGGTTCGGCTGCGGTGTGAGGCTGTCGTCGCCGTAGAATAACAGGGGGAGTGGGTGAGTAGAGGGATGGCCTGGCTAGCGGTGGGAGTAGTAGGTGTTGGAAATATGCCCTAGAGGCAATAATAAAATGGTTATTATTATATTTCCTTGTTCATGCTAATTTTCTATTGTTCATGCTATAAATGTATTAACCGGAAACCGTAAGTGTGAATACATAAACCACAACATGTCCGTAGTGAGCCTCTAGTTGACTAGCTCGTTGATCAACAGATGGTCATGGACATTAGATGTCATTGATAACGGGATCACATCATTACGAGAATGATCTGATGGACAAGACCCAATCCTAAGCGTAGCACAAGATCGTGTAGTTCGTTCGCTAAAGCTTTTCTAATGTCAAGTATCATTTCCTTAGACCATGAGATTGTGTAACTCCCGGATACTGTAGGAATTCTTTGGGTGTACCAAACGTCACAACATAACTAGGTGGCTATAAAGGTACACTACAGGCATCTCCGAAAGTGTTTGTTGGGTTGGCACGAATCGAGACTGGGATTTGTCACTCCATATGACAGAGAGGTATCACTGGGCCCACTCGGTAATGCATCATCATAATGAGCTCAATGTGACTAAGCAGCTAGTCACGGGATCATGCATTACGAAACGAGTAAAGTGACTTGGCGGTAACGAGATTGAACGAGGTATTGGGATACCGACGATTGAATCTAGGGCAAGTAATGTACCGATTGACAAAGGGAATTGTATACAGGATTGCTTGAATCCCCGACATCGTGGTCCATCTGATGAGATCATCGTGGAACATGTGGGAGCCAACATGGGTATCTAGATCCCACTATTGGTTATTGGCCGGATAGCTGTCTTGGTCATGTTTGCATGATTCCCAAACCCGTAGGGTCTACACACTTAAGGTTCGGTGACGCTAGAGTTGATATGGAAATTAGTACACAGTTACCGAATGTTGTTCGGAATCTCGGATGAGATCTCGGACGTCACGAGGAGTTTCGGAATGGTCCGGAGGTAAAGATTTATATATGGGAAGTTCAGTTTCAGTCACCGAAATAATTTTGGGGGTTACCGGTATTGTATCGGGACCACCGAAAGGTGTCCGGGGGTCCACCGGGTGGGTCCACCTGCCACGGAGGACTTAGTGGGCTGAACAAGGGTGGGAACCAGCCCCCTAGTGGGCTGGTGTGCCCCCTAGGGCCCAAGACGCCTAGGGTTAAATACCCTAGGGGGTGGGGCCGCCTCCCACCAACTTGGGGGGCAAGCTCCCACCCTTGACCCCCCTAGATGAGATCTAAGGGGCCCGCCCCCCTGTTCCCTTCCCCCTATAAATATTGGGGGGGAGGTGGGAGGGCTGCCATACCCTTCCGCTGGCGTAGCCCTCCCCCTCTCCAACTCCACCACCTGCTTCGTAGTGCTTGGCGAAGCCCTGCCGGAGAACTGCGAGCTCCACCACCACGCCGTCGTGCTGCCGGAGCTCTCCCTCAACTTCTCCTCTCCCCTTGCTGGATCAAGAAGGAGGGGACATCCCCGGGCTGTACGTGCGTTGAACACGGAGGCGCCGTCCGTTCGGCGTTAGATCGGATCTTCCGTGATTTGAATCGCCGCGAGTACGACTCCCTCATCCGCGTTCTAGTGATGCTCTTGGTGATCTTCAAAGGTATGAAGATGCTCATCCTCTCCCTCGCTTGTTGCTAGAATCTCCATAGATTGATCTTGGTGATGCGTAGAAAATTTTGAATTATTGCTACGTTCCCCAATAGTGGCATCATGAGCTAGGTCTATTGCGTAGATTCTATGCACGAGTAGAACACAAGTAGTTGTGGGTGTTGGTTTCTTCAATTTGCTTACCATTACTAGTCCTATCTTGTTTCGGCGTATTGTGGGATGGAGCGGCCCGGGCCTACCTTACACGTACGCTTATGTGAGACAGGTTCCACCGACTGACATGCACTTGTTGCATAAAGGTGGCTAGCGGGTGCCAGTATCTCCCACTTTAGTCGGATCCGATTCGGTGAAAAGGGTCCTTATGAAGGGTAAATAGCAATTGGCATATCACCGTTGTGGCTTTTGCATAGGTAAGAAACATTCTTGCTAGAAACCCATAGCAGCCACGTAAAACATGCAACAACAATTAGAGGACGTCTAACATGTTTTTGCAGGGTATGCTACGTGATGTGATATGGCCAAAAGAATGTGATGAATGATATGTGATGTATGTGATTGATCATGTTCTTGTAATAGGAATCACGACTTGTATGTCGATGAGTATGACAACCGGCAGGAGCCACACGAGTTGTCTTAATTTATTGTATGACCTGCGTGTCATTGAATAATGCCATGTAATTACTTTACTTTATTGCTAAACCATTAGCCATAGTAGTAGAAGTAATAGTTGGCAAGAGAACTTCATGAAGACACGATGATGGAGATCATGATGATGGAGATCATGGTGTCATGCCGGTGACGAAGGTGATCATGTCGTGCCTCAAGATGGAGATCAAAGGCGCAAGGTGATATTGGCCATATCATGTCACGTTATGATTTGCATGTGACGTTTGTCATGTTTGCATCTTATTTTCTTAGAAGAATGGTAGCATAAATAAGATGATCCCTCATAAAATTTCAAGAAAGTGTTCCCCCTAACTGTGCACCGTTGCGAAAGTTCGTTGTTTCGAAGCACCACGTGATGATCGGGTGTGATAGATTCTAACATTCGCATACAACGGGTGTAAGCCTGATTTACACATGCAAAGCACTTAGGTTTACTTGACGAGCCTAGCATGTACAGACATGGCCTCGGAACACAAGAGACCGAAAGGTCGAACATGAGTCGTATAGTAGATACGATAATCATGAAGATGTTCACCGATGATGACTAGTCCATCTCACGTGATGATTGGACACAGCTAGTTGACTCGGATCATGTATCACTTAGATGACTAGAGGGATGTCTATCTGAGTGGGAGTTCATTAAATAATTTGATTAGATGAACTTAATTATCATGAACTTAGTCTAGAATCTTTGCAATATGTCTTGTAGATCAAATGGCCAATGCTAATGTTGCCCTCAACGTCAACGCGTTCCTAGAGAAAACCAAGCTGAAAGACGATGGTAGCAACTATACGGACTGGGTCCGGAACTTGAGGATCATCGTCATAGCTGCCAAGAAAGCATATGTCCTATAAGCACCACTAGGTGAAGCACCCATTTTCCCAGCAACTCAAGACATTATGAACGCTTGGCAGTCGTGTAGTGATGATTACTCCCTAGTTCAGTGCGGCATGCTTTACAACTTAGAACCTGGGCTCCAAAAGCGTTTTGAGCAGCACGGAGCATATGAGATGTTCCAAGAGCTGAAATTGGTTTTCCAAGATCATGCCCGGGTCGACAGATATGAAGTCTCCGACAAGTTCTACAGTTGTAAGATGGAGGAAAACAGTTCTGTCAGTGAGCATATACTCACTATGTCCGGGTTACACAACCGTTTGTCTCAGTTGGGAGTTAATCCCCCAGATGACTCGGGCATTGACAGGATCCTCCAGCCGCTCCCACCTAGCTAGAAGAGATTTGTGATGAACTACAATATTCAAGGGATGGAGAAGTCCATTCCCTAGTTATATTCAATGCTTAAATCAATGAAGGTGGAAATCAATAAGGAACATCAAGTTTTGATGGTGAATAAGACCACTAGTTTCAAGAAAGGCAAGGGTAAGAAGAACTTCAAGAAGGACGGCTAGGGAGTTGCCCCACCCGGTAAATTAGTTGTCGGGAAGAAGCCATACAATGGACCCAAGCCTGAGACTCAGTGCTTTTATTGCAAGGGAAATGGTCACTGGAAGCGGAACTGTCCCAAGTACTTAGCACACAAGAAGGCCGGAAACACCAAAGGTATATGTGATATACATGTTATTGATGTGTACCTTACCAGTACTCGTAGTTGCTCCCTGGTATTTGATAGCAGTGCGGGTGCTCATATTTGTAACTCAAAACAGGAGTTGTGGAATAAGCGGAGACTGGCGAAGGACGAGGTGACGATGCGCGTCGGGAATGGTTCCAAGGTCGATGTGATCGCCGTCGGCACGCTACCTCTACATTTATCTACAGGATTAGTTTTAAACCTCAATAATTTTTATTTAGTACTAGCTTTGAGCATGAACATTGTATATGGATCTTGTTTAATGCGAGATGGCTACTCATTTAAATCCGAGAATAATGGTTGTTCTATTTATTTGAGAGATATGTTTTATGGTCATGCCCCGCTCGTCAATGGTTTATTATTATTGAATCTCGAACGTGATGTTACACATATTCATAGTGTGAGTACCAAAATATATAAGGTTAATAATGGTAGTCCCACGTACTTGTGGCACTATTGCCTTGGTCACATTGGTGTCAAACGCATGAAGAAGCTCCATGCAGATGGACTTTTGGAGTCTCTTGATTATGAATCATTTGACACATGTGAACCATGCCTCATGGGCAAGATGACCAAGACTCCGTTCTCCGGAATAATGGAGCTAGCAACCAACTTGTTGGAAATCATACATACTGATGTGTGCGGTCCAATGAGCGTTGAGGCTCGCGGTGGCTATCATTATGTTCTCACACTCACTGATGACTTATGTAGATATGGGTATGTCTACTTAATGAAACACAAGTCTGAGACCTTTGAAAAGTTCAAGGGATTTCAGAGTGGGGTGGAGAATCAACATGACACGAAAATAAAGTTCTTACGATAAGATTGTGGGGAGAATATTTGAGTCATGAATTTGGTATGCACTTAAGGAAATGTGGACTTGTTTCACAACTCACACCGCCTGGAACACCTCAGCGTAATGGTGTGTCCGAATGTTGTAATCGCACTCTATTGGATATGGTGCGATCTATGATGTTTCTTACCAATTTTCTGCTATCATTTTGGGGATACGCTTTAGAGACAGCCACATTCACTTTAAATAGGGCACCGTCTAAATCCGTTGAGACGATACCATATGAATTATGGTTTGGGAAGAAACCTAAGCTGTCGATTCTAAAAGTTTGGGGATGCGATGCTTATGTCAAGAAACTTCAACCTGAAAAGCTCGAACCCAAGTTGAAAAAATGTGTCTTCATAGGATACCCTAAGGAAACCATTAGGTATACCTTCTACCTCAGATCCGAAGGAAAGATCTTTGTGCCAAGAATGGATCCTTTCTGGAGAAAGAGTTGCTCTCGAGAGAAGTAAGTGGGAGGAAAGTGGAACTTGATGAAGTACTGCCTCTTGAACTGGAAAGTGGCGCAGCTCAGGAAGATGTTTCTGTGCTGCCCGCACTGACTAGAGAGTAAGTTAATGATGATGATCAAGGTACTTCGGATCAAGTTGCTACTGAACTTCGTAGGTCCACAAGGACATGTTCCACACTAGAATGGTATGGCAACCCTGTCTTGGAAATCATGTAGTTAGACAACGGTGAACCTTCGAACTATGAAGAAGCGATAGCGAGCCCAGATTCCAACAAATGGCTTGAAGACATGAAATCCGAGATAGGATCCATGTATGAAAACAAAGTATGGACTTTGACAGACTTGCCCGATGATCGGCAAGCCATAGAAAACAAATGGATCTTTAAGAAGAAGACTGACGTGGATGGTAATGTGACCATCTATAAAGCTCGGCTTGTTGCTAAGGGTTATCGACAAGTTCAAGGGGTTGACTATGATGAGACATTCTCACCCGTAGAGAAGCTAAAGTCTGTATGAATCATGTTAGCAATTGCCACATTCTATGATTATGAAATATGGCAAATGGACGTCAAAACAGCATTCCTTAACGGTTTCCTCAAGGAAGAATTGTATATGATGCAACCGTAAGGTTTTGTCGATCCTAAGAATGCTAACAAGGTATGCAAGCTCCAGCGCTCCATCTATGGGCTGGTGCAAGTATCTCGGAGTTGGAACATTCACTTTGATGAAATGATCAAAGCGTTTGGGTTTATGCAGACTTATGGAGAAGCCTGCATTTACAAGAGAGTGAGTGGGAGATGTGTAGCATTTCTCATATTATATGTGGATGACATACTATTGATGGGAAATGATATAGAACTTTTGGAAAGCATAAAGGCCTACTTGAATAAGTGTTTTTCAATGAAGGACCTTGGAGAAGCTGCTTACATATTAGGCATCAAGATTTATAGAGATAGATCGAGACGCCTCATAGGTATTTCGTAGAGCACATACCTTGATAAGATATTGAAGAAATTCAATATGGATCAGTCCAAGAAGGGCTTCTTGCCTGTTTTGCAAGGTGTGAGATTGAGCACGACTCAAAGCTCGACCATGGCAGAAGATAGATAAAAGATGAGTGTCATCCCCTATGCCTTAGCCATAGGGTCTATTATGTATGCCATGTTGTGTACCAGACCAGATGTAAACCTTGGCATGGAACACTGGACAGCGGTCAAGAATATCCTGAAGTACCTGAAAAGGACTAAGGATATGTTTCTCATTTATGGAGGTGACGAAGATCTCGTCGTAAAGGGTTACGTTGATGCTAGCTTTGACATAGATCTGGATGACTCCAAGTCACAAACCGGATACATGTATATTTTGAATGGTGGGGCAGTAAGCTGGTGCAGTTGCAAGCAAAGCGTCGTGGTGGGATCTACATGTGAAGTGGAGTATATGGCAGCCTCGAAGGTGGAAAATGAAGCAATCTGGATGAAGGAGTTCATTACTGACCTAGGAGTTATTCCCAATGCGTCGGGCCTGATGACTCTCTTCTGTGACAACACTGGAGCTATTGCCCTTGCCAAGGAGCCCAGGTTTCACAAGAACACCAGGCATATCAAGCGTCGCTTCAACTCCATTCATGAAAATGTTCAAGATGGAGACATAGATATTTGTAAAGTGCAAACAGATCTGAATGTCGCAGATCCGTTGACTAAACCTCTTCCATGAGCAAAACATGATCAACACTAGAACTCTATGGGTGTTCGATTCATCACAATGTAACTAGATTATTGACTCTAATGCAAGTGGGAGACTGTTGGAAATATGCCCTAGAGGCAATAATAAAATGGCTATTATTATATTTTCTTGTTCATGACAATTGTCTATTGTTCATGCTATAATTGTATTAACCGGAAACTGTAATACATGTGTGAATACATAGACCCCAACATGTCCCTAGTGAGCCTCTAGTTGACTAGCTCGTTGATCAATAGATGGTCATGGTTTCCTAACCATGGACATTAGATGTCATTGATAACTGGATCACATCATTAGGAGAATGATGTGATGGACAAGACGCAATCCCAAGCGTAGCACAAGATCGTGTAGTTCATTTGCTAAAGCTTTTCTAATGTCAAGTATCATTTCCTTAGACCATGAGATTGTGTAACTCCCGGATACCGTAGGAATGCTCTGGGTGTACCAAACGTCACAAGGTAACTGGGTGGCTATAAAGGTACACTACAGGCATCTCCGAAAGTGTCTGTTGGGTTAGCACGAATCGGGACTCGGATTTGTCACTCCGTATGACGGAGAGGTATCTCTGGGCCCACTTGGTAATATATCATCATAATGAGCTCAATGTGACTAAGTAGTTAGCCACGGGATCATGCATTACGAAATGAGTAAAGTGACTTGCCGGTAAAGAGATTGAACAAGGTATTGGGATACTGACGATCGAATCTCAGGCAAGTAATATACCAATTGACAAAGGGAATTGTATACGGGATTTCTTGAATCCCCCACATCATTGTTCATCCGATGAGATCATCATGGAACATGTGGGAGCCAACATGGGTATCCAGATCCCGCTGTTGGTTATTGGCCGGAGAGCTGTCTCAGTCATGTCTGCATGATTCCCGAACCCATAGGGTCTACACACTTAAGGCTCGATGACGCTAGAGTTGATATGGGAATTAGTACGCAGTTACCAAATATTGTTAGGAGTCCCAGATGAGATCCCGGACATCACGAGGAGTTCCGGAATGGTCCGGAGGTAAAGATTTGTATATGGGAAGTCCAGTTTCAGTCTCCGGAATAATTTCGGGGGTTATCGGTAATGTACCGGGACCACCGAAATGTGTCGGGGGTCCATCGGGTGGGTCCATCTGCCACGGGGGACTTAGTGGGATGAACAAGGGTGGGAACCATCCCCCTAGTGGGCTGGTGCACCCCCTAGGGCCCAAGGCGCCTAGGGTTGAAAACCCTAGGCAGTGGGGGCGCCTCCCACCAACTTGGGGGGCAAGCTCCCCCCCTGGGCCGCCGCCCCACTTAGATGAGATCTAAGGGGGCACGCCCCCTCTCCCCTCCCCAAATAATGGGGGTGGTGGTGGGGGTGGAAGGACTGCCATACCCTTCCCCTGGCGCAGCCCTCCCCCTCTCCAACTCCACCTTCTCCTCCATAGTGCTTGGCGAAGCCCTACCGGAGAACTGCAAGCTCCACCACCACACCGTCGTGCTGCCGGAGCTCTCCCTCAACTTCTCCTCTCCCCTTGCTGGATCAAGAAGGAGGAGACGTCCCAAGGCTGTACGTGTGTTGAATGTGGAGGTGCCGTCCGTTCGGCTTTACATCGGATCTTCCGTGATTTGAATCGCCGCAAGTACAACTCCCTCATCTGCATTCTAGTGACGCTTCCGCTTAGCGATCTTCAAAGGTATGAAGATGCTCATCCTCTCCCTCTCTTGTTGCTAGAATCTCCATAGGTTAATCTTGGTGACGCATAGAAAATTTTGAAATATTGCTACATTCCCCAACAGTAGGGGCGGTGAGGCCTCCTCAACATCACAGCCGGCCACGGGAGGCAGGAGCACGCGGCACGACTAGCGCTGGTTTGGGTGGCTGGAGCAAGAAGACCAGAGGTTGAAGAAGCACTATGACCGTTGGATGAACATCGTAGGGTAATTGGATCTAGAATCATTCATATTGACTAAGTTGACAAAGCCCTCTGTCCCCGTCAACTTGGTAGGCCCACAAGTCAGCCTCCCACTTTGTTGGGTTCCAGCTGGCAGGGGTGTATTCATTTTTTTTGTGCGTAATAAGGAGGCACTTCCTTGCGTGCGAAGATAGCTGGTGGATCCGACTTGTCAGTGGGGGGCACGTTTTTTTGTGAAATACAGAGGCCCTTTCGATGGGTCCCAGATGTCAGGTGGAGGAATCATTATTTTGCACGTAATAAGGAGGCATTTCCTTGTGTGCGGCCGTGGACCCAGCTGTCAGCCTCTCCACGTATAGTCCACCTCCGATGGATGTTTTTCGTTGACCATGTTGCCCAGGCCGCACCGCGAGCACCATGGCGGTGGATGACGACGAGGCCTAGGAAGGGAACAACACAGAGCCGGGGAAGACTCGGCAATGGTTGCCCACGCAATGGGGAGTACGAGGGTTTACTGGTCCGGCTTCCGTCGCCGAAAAATAATAGGAGGTGTTGGTGAGTAGAGGAATGGCCTGGCCAGTAATGGAGTTGGGTGGGGCAGTGCGGCCTGTGCGGCAGCACAGCCAGCTACGGGAGGCGGGAGCAGGCAGTCCCACAGGCGTTGGTTTGGGCGGCTGGAGCAAGAAGATCAAATATTGAAGAAGCAGCACGGCCGTTGGATTAACATCCAACAGTCACTGCTGCTAGAATCGTTTGTGGACTAAGTTGAGAAAGCCTTTCGTACATGTCAACCTACTAGACCCACAAGTCAGCCTCCAAATCTGTCCCAAACAGCATACAACCCGAAATTTCTAGCCAGATTCAAATTAATTTTAAAACTAAATATACCTTAATTTAAATTCAATGAAATTTTACCCGCACAAAAACAAAGAAATTTAAAATATCAAAATCCAAAAGAAAAAAGTATTTTGGAACTAATTGCCTGTTTTGTCAGGACCCCGACTCAATGCAACATCGATCTAGCATGTAACATCTCATATCACTTTGCGGCCTCACGCACGGTATCCCCACGGGTGTCGCCTTACCTTTGCCCGGGACCGTTTGCGCCTTTTGGCACACGTATATGATAGTGTCGCTAGCATCCATATGATAAGGAGCCCGGGCTGACATGGCTAGTCGTAAATCCAAAGTGGCGCAAACTTACAGGGACAGGCATCCATGACCCAGCATCGAACGTGGCGGTCATCAGCGAGTGAATCCAGGCTATAGCACTGGGCTAGCAGGACTCCAATGAACTGGGTTGTAGCGGGCTAATAGGACTCCGGTATTCATCGCGTGACATTTCCCCGAAGGGACAGACACAGGAACGAAGAAGGACACATGCCGGCCAGCCTAAGTGTTCTGGAGCAGTAGCAAGCTACCATGGCTCAGTGGAAGCACTAGGTGACATTTCCCGGTAAGAGAGGCTACTAAGGATAATCAACTAGATAGTCAGATCCCACACATACCAAGCATTTCAATAACATACACACAATATGCTCGATATGTGCAAATACAACATGGCATCACAACATGACTCTACAACTCAAGTATTATATTCAATAGGCTCCGAGGAGCGAGATATTACAAACATGGGTCTCATGACCCAACATTCAGAGCATACAAGTCAAAGCACAAGCGGAAGCTTAACATGTCTGGGTACAGATATCTATAAATGAAAAAGGCTGAAAAGCTTGACTATCTACCAGATCCTGCCGAGGGCACAAGATCGTAGTTGAGGTAACAAGCTAAACGTCGAAGTCCAAGCGGAACTACTAGCAAGACTGAAGTCTGTCTGCAAAAACAAAAAATAGGCAAACGTGAGTAGAAATGTACCCAGCAAGACTTACATCAGCACTAACTACATATGCACCATTATCAACAAAGGGGTGGTGGGGTTTAACTGCAGCAAGCCAGCTTTGAGTCGGTGGCTATCCTGAACTACAACTGCAAGTAACTCTTTTGAGGTGGCGCACACAAGTCCACATATTCACCATATCAATACATCACTATGGATCCGCTCCCGTCTCCCTACGAGAATGCCATCCATAGCACTCACACTTATCTTGCGCATTTTAGAGTATCCACTTTCACTTGTCTATGAACTGTACAGGCAACCCAGAAGTCCTTTACCACGGACACGGCTATTCAAATAGATGATGTTAACCCTGCAGGGGTGTACTTCTTCACACACGCTCTCGCCACTTACCACCATGTACACGTCGTGTATCTCGGCAACCTTCAAGCGGAAGCCTGGCGAGGGAGTCGACCACGACCTGACTAACCACACAAGTCTCTAGTACAGGTTTATCGCCTATTCGGGTTCCATCCGCAAGGAGATCCGGCCGGGGTGTCGCTCACGGCCCCAAACAATGTGAGCAGGGTTCCCAAGCCCACCATCTGGGTGCCACTTGGTACACCGTGCCACTGTGCCTAGTCTGTCCCAAGCCCACCTGTACCGGGTGCCACTTGGTAGACTACTAACACTACCTACAAACACCAGAAACTAGTTGCAACTCCTGGACAGAGATCGAGTTGATTAATAAGCCGAGAGGGGTCGAGTTACCGAAACCCAATGTGTGGTAGTAACTGTTCATGGATCACAAACATAGAACTCAGTTCCTGAGGACGGCTGCAATGAGACAACCCACCATGTACTCCTACATGGCCTCTCACCGCTACCTTTACCAAATCGTGTTCACATATTTAGCTCTCAACAATAGGACATGTTTACACACCTCCGATTCATTCCGATGAATCAGACCTGACTCAACTCTAAGCAGTAGCAGGCATGACAAACAAGCATGAATGAGTAGGCACATCAGGGCTCAAACAACTCCTACTCATGCTAGTGGGTTTCATCTATTTACTGTGACAATGAAAGGTCATGCAGAGGAAAGGGGTTCAACTACCGCAGCATGTAACAGTTGAATCGTTGTTGTCCTAATGCAGTAAAAGAGAGCAGGAGTAAGAGAGTAGGTTTGTATCGGAATGAACAAGGGGGTTTTTCTTTCCTGTCACTTATGAAGATAGTATAGTTCTTCATCGGTGTCATCGATCACATCGTCGAAACGCGTCTATCGAGAGGCGGCAATTACCGGCAACTTAGAAAGAAACACAATCAATGCAATGCGCAATATGATGCATGCTCATGACATGGAAACATGCTGGTGTTTTGAGCTAATGCAGCTAGCAACAAAGTTAAATGAAGTTGGTCTGAACCATAAGTTCAAATCCAAACTCCATATGTGAAATTCAAATGCCATTTATATGATTTTTCCTAAACAGCAGCCATAAGTTGTTCTAACATGCATGAAAATGGTACAGATTGATAGATAGGATTTTTCTGATCATTTTTCATATATAACTTATTTCATTTGGAGTTATATTTGATTTTATATGAATTTTAGAAGTTTTAGGTATTTTCTGGAATTTCTGAATTATTTTAAATACAGAAATTGTTTACTGCGTCAGCATGACAACAACATGACATCAGCAGGTCAACAGGGCTAGTCCAGGTCAAACCTGACGCATGGGGTCCACACGTCAATGGTTAACTAACTAATCTACTTAATTAGTGTTAAACTACTACTAACTAAAAAATGTCAGTGGAGTTAATTAATCTTAATTAAAAACTAAACTAAGATTAGCTGGGGCCTCGGCCCACTTGTCAGCGACCCATGGGAGGTCAAACCCCTGGTCAACAGGGCCTAACCAGCCGGCGGCTCGTCGCCGGTGGCAACAGGCGCGGCGGAGGGCTCGGGGTCGCGCTGTAGTCCATGGAATCGAGCGCCGTTTGGACCTACAGCTAGCTGGGAGCGGCGCGCATCCAGTGGAACAAGCGGGAGGTCGCGGGGACGGCGGAGCTCGCGGTGGCCGGAGTTCGGCTCAAGCGAGTCCGGGGCTGCAGTGGTCGGGTGAGCCAACGGAGTGGCTAGGCAGCCTCCTGGGGGCGCCAGGAGCGTATCAGTACCCCTGGAGCGAACAGGAGAAGCTCGGGAGCACAGGCTCATCGGTCATGGCGGTCGGCGGCCTCGGGTGATCTCAGGGTTGTGGCTAGAGGGCGAAAATGATGTGGGGAAGAGAGGAGAAAAGTGGCGGAGCTCACAGGGAGGCCGATGAGTAGCTCAGCGTGCTCGGGGACGCTCGGAGGTCAGCGAATCGAGCGACGGCGTTCGTCGGAGCAGACGAGAAAGATGGCGACGGTGACGACGCTGCAGGGCATCTGCGGGCGCGTTCTTTGGCTTGGAGCTTCACGGCATCAAGGAGGAGCTAGAGGAAACGGCAACGGGGCAAGGGGACGGCGGTGGGCGCGGTGGTAGTGAACGGCGGCGACGGCAAGCTCCGCTCGGGTGTGCTCGGGAGAGGGAGCAGAGGGCGAGAGAGAGGAGCGTGGGAGAGAGTGAGAGCGGTCCAGGGGGTGGCGTGGCGCTCCGTGGCTTCGTCTAGGAGCACTGGGGAGGAGCCAGGCAGGCAGGGAGGGAGGAGGTGGCCGACGCGGGGCAGCCACGTGCCTCCGTCCTTCTGGCGAGGGAGGAAGACGACAGGAAGGAGGAGGTGGTGGGCTGGGCCAGCTACAGGGATTTGGCCAGGTATTCTCTCTCGCTCTCTCTTTCTAATTCTGTCTGTTTTCTATTTTTCTGCAGCTTTGTGGCTTTATTAAAAATACTAAATCAATCCCAAAAATCATGCAACTGCTCATGACCACTTTTGGAAATATATCCTACAGTAAACATTTCAGTTTGGGATTATTTGAGCATTTAAAATATTTACTAGCATTTAAATGCCCAAATGCAAAGTACATCTGATTTAATTCAGTGACCAAATATGTCATGGAAAAATGTGCAGGTTCTAGCATTTTCCAGAAATGATGAACATTTTTTAAAGCCATTTGGATTCAGTAAAAATATTTTTAGGTTGAACCTATTTGAATTCCATTTGGTGCTAGGGTTTGAACATCCCCATTTCAGGTTTCTGTAAAAGTAAACATGATGCATCACCAAAGACTAGCACTAGTGCATTGCCAGAAGCTAGGGATGTGACATGTTTGCTGTATTTTTTCATTTTACAACCCATTTGTCATTACTTATAGCCCATTTCTTATTACTTATAGCCCATTTTCTGGGCAAAGTGCATCCCTCCTCGTCTTGAAAGATTTCCGGCCTAGCAGGGCGTAGAAAAGCATGTAGGCCTAATTGGTTATTCTGCCAAAAAAAATAGCTGGCTAGCCATTTTCACAAAGGAAAAAACAAACTGGGCTGGTCATGTGCTAAACATATGAAATAAAAGCCTAGGCTAGATGGGCCACAACTCCCGCACAACCCAGTTGATACGCTTCTTCGTCCCAAAAAAACAAAATTATTGCGCCCGCTGCTGTGTCCGTACTGTCATCCTCACCATGTACAATCATCTCCTTATTCCTCTTGGTTGTTGACCATGTTTACAACACCGGAGGGCGGCGCCGTGGCTAGCAATCCAAGGCGGAGGACGATGGTGAGGCCTCGGCCGGGAAGGAATAGGAGCCGGGGAAGATGCGCAGAGTTTTAGGGTGCGATGTGCCATGATGCATGCGCGGCAGCACAACCAGCCATGGTAGGCAGGAGCAGGCGGTCCTGCCGGCGCTGGTTTGGCTTTGGCGGCTCGAGGAAGAAAAGACTGAAGAAACACGATAGACATTGAATGTCAATCCAACGGTCAAGGTTGGCACAATCATTTGTTGACTAAGCCGACACCAAGTAGCATCCTTTTTAATATAGGAAGGAAATAAAAATTGGGCTCGTTCGCCTGCTAACATTCCCGAAACTGCGACCATTCGATCTTGTGTCGCAACTAAAACTGCGAGGAAAATGCGCTCGTCTGCCACCCTCCTCCTAGGGAATGTTTGCCACATAAGTGACTAGCACCCTTGGTTTTCAACGGAGAGGTCTTGGGTTCGAGTCCCAGGAACTCTCAATTTTGTCCTCCTTCCTTCCTCACAAAAAAGGGGAAAGAAAATCAAAGACTTGACAAGGCGTACATGACAAGCTAGTGTACCAGTAAAGAGACGTTGCTGAGTTTTAGAAAAAAAAGATGTGCTCCTGTAGCTGGTTCAAATCCAAACCTAGACTATGACTATTTATGGTGCTATGCTACTCTGCAAGTAATAAAACTGCCATATCCAACGTTCGCTTCTCCTCTTCTCTACTTACTCTGCCTAGCATCAGAAGCTCTCGTCACTGCAACCATGTCCGCTAGCTGCTCGTCCACCTGCTCTTCAGCAGGCAACAACCAGATATGCGCCAAGTCGCCACACGTACCATCGCCTGTGGGTCTCATCACACCCCCACCGGCACGCGCACCGCAGCCGGTTGCTCATCGCAACCCACTACCGTTTGTGTGGAGCCACTTCTGCAAATCACGCAGAGTCATCCGTCGCGTCTCAACCACAATCCTCAACCCTGGCCGAGTCTTCTACAAATGCCCAAATCATGGGGTTATAATATGTTTAAGTGTTGTTCTGCTGCTTTCAGTTATTGATTTTTTAATAGTTTGGTTGATGATCTTCCAATTTGATTCGTGCAGAAAATGGAAGATTCATGTGATTTGTATTTCTGGGAAGTTGCTGATGTGGGGAATGCAACTACGCTGATTATTTGGTTAGCTGAGGAATCCCAATACCAGCAGGTTGGGGTGTTGGACAAGTAACTGAAGGAACGACAGCAGAGGAAGATGCAGAGCAGAAGGTTAAAGATGTAGTTCCTCTGATCATGGCCAAGCAACAGCTACTGAACGGCCTTGACAACAATGAGGAGATGAAAGAACTTGTGGAGATAATGGGCAAAATCGATGTGCTCGGTAGGATGATTGTCTCTTTATTTGCAGTGTATCTAGCACTCGTGATGTATTCAGTGGCTATGACATGAGCACTTTGGTGAAACTAGTAATGAATGAAACCTGGGCGTAGTGTTGTGAACATCTAATGATTTCTATTAATAGGAATCAGGGGGTATCCCCTTTTGCTCATAAATAAATAAATAGTAGAGGCCCTTTCGATAATAAATAAATAAATTAGAAGAGGCCATGTTGGTTCAGCTTTGTTCTCATTCGAAGATGTCGAGCAAATTGCAGTCCAACAGTAGACTATGTCATAAAATTTAAGTTTCACAGCCAAATATGAGTACAACTAAACAACAATGTTCTCATGTTTTAGTCGTCATACAAACACCAAACACAAATTAGCATACATAACAAGTGATTTTCTCACAGCAAAATATTAAACAACACATTCATTAGGTTTCAATTGTCATAGCAAACACAATTTCACATAGTAGACAAAAACGTCTTCTGACAGGCAAATACGACAAAAGCAATGTAATCATCATCCGCAGCAGCAGCTTCAACATCTTCGCAATGTGTATCAGTCTGAATCGTAATTCCCCATGGTGTCATCTTCTTCTTCGTCCTCAACGTCCTCAAACGTTGGCTTCTTCTTGATCAACTCTTGTATGTCCACAGCACGACAGGCAATCTTTTCGCTGGCGTCATTGACATGATGGTTCTCAAAGATATTAGGAACATCTATGTTATCTTGTACATCAGCAGCAGTGTAAGCATCATCTTGTTGTGCAACTTCATTAAACGAATTCCTCTGCTCAAGCCTTTGCAATACTCTCCAGTCATCGCTACGTGCAAATGTGTCTTCCAAGAAAAATATATGTGTTGCTTGATTTGCCAAAATAAAAGGCTTGTTGGTCTGGTACGCCACCTTGACATTGATGGATTTGAAAAAATCATCAGCTCAGGATTTTATGATCCTGGAAAACAGGTTATACCAACGACAGCACAACAGAACCACACACCAATGATCCTCAAAACTGGAGATATATTGCAACTGAAGAATGTCTGTTATGTTAGCATACATTTCAGTTGTCTCTTTGTCATACGTATCCGTGCTCATGATGGCACTGTTTTGTGTCTTCCTGCCTTCGTCTCGTGGAAGGGTGTTGTAGCGCACATCTCCAACAATGCAAGATTCATAATGTCTTACTCGAGTATCAGGACCCATTGCTAGTGAGTAAAGGGCATAATCCACTGCATGCCCATCCTCCCGCATCTTCTTAACCTATGGTTAGAAAATAGACAAGTTGATCATCTTATGTACTCATATATTAAAATAACTGATAGTGCAATTCAAAAGCTTACATGGCTTTTGAACCATTTTGCAAATCCTGCCATAACCAGTTTGTCAATGTTCCTTGGATTTTGCGGCAGTAACTCCTTTTTGTAGATGCTACACAACATAGTGATCACGTCAAACATCTAAATAAATAAGAATGTGCTGCAAGTTTAGTAGATTATGATGTATAAGCTGCAGTACTTAGCACTTACTTGATATAAGGTAGTATCTCAGGACAATTATTCAACACATACCAAACCATTTTGTCCAAATCTTTAGGTTTGTCCTCTTGTCGACTCTTCCCTGTAACTCGAACAGAATAATCGAAAACATTGAGCCCGGGATTGTCTTCACCCACCTCTTTGCTAAGCTGATCAGCTGTTTCAATGTATTTTGAGCAGAATGTCTACGCTCCTGTAGCAATGTAGGCCTCTGCAATGGAACCCTCGGGTCTAGCTCTGTTCCTAACATAGCCCTTGAAAGTGCCTAGCCGCGTTTCAATAGGGTACATCCAGCCATACTGTACTGGACCTCTAAGTAGTGCCTCATCAGGTAGATGAACAGCCAAATGCACCATCCCATCAAAGAAGGCTGGAGGATATATCTTCTCAAGGTCACATAGGATAGTTGGTATCTTGTCTCTAAGACGCTCCAAAGCATCTATCCTGATATTTCTACTGTAGAGTTCCCTGAAGAATTGTCCCAACTTTGCAACTGCTTTGTATAAGTCAGGGCGACCCAATCCGCTAAGGATAACAGGTAAAACCCTTTGAAGTAGGATGTGGCAGTCATGAGTTTTCAACCCTTGTACCTTGTTTCCATCTGCACGGACTCTCCTCTCAGGGTTGGAAGCCAATCCATGTGGGAATATCACACGTGACAGGACCTCGCAGAATTCTTTTCTTTTTACCTTGTCCAAGACGTACACATCTGGTGCCATATCATGTGGTTTATCTTCATCTTGCACCTGCAAATCCTGTCTGATACCCAGGTGTGTCAAATCAATCCTAGATTTTAAGGTATCTTTTATCTTGCCTTCAATATTAAGAAGTGTGTCCATAATGATGTCACATATATTTTTTCTCGATGTGCATCACATCAAGATTATGCCGCAGATCCAAATCTTTCCAATACTCCAAGTCCCACAAATTGAACCTACGGGTAAACAATAATTTCTCTTCTGCCCTGCCACGCTTCCTTTTCCCGCTACCATTACCAGGATGGTTTCCTGGTGTAATATGCCTGACCTTCTCTAATTCCACTTGCAACTCATCGACGGTGAGCGTCTTTGGTGCATCATGGTTTTCATGCTTTGCATTCAACACATGTCTTTGGTATTTTCTAGGATGCGACTTGTCCTTGGCAAGGAAACGGCGGTGTTCAATGTAACAGATCTTGCTAAGTATTGCATATGATAGCGGATTCCTGTCACAGCGAACAAATGCATTGTAACCATGTGTCGTTCGCCCTGACATAGTGCCTAAAGCCGGATAATCATGGATGCACCAAATTATAACAGCACACAGAAAGAAATCAGTTGGTGGGCTACTATATAGGTCTCAAGTGAGAACACCCCTCCATAGCTATAGAAGTTCCTCCACAAGAGGCTCCATGAACAAATCAAAAGCCTTTCCAGGACTTTTTGGACCTGGGATGAGCAAGGCCATCATGTATTTTGATTCTTTGGTGCAGACATTTGGAGGCATGTCGTAAGGGATAACAAGCACTGGCCACATGCTATATGTGGCACTCTGGTGGCCAAATGGGTTAAATCCATCTGAAGCTAAGTCAAGTCTAATGTTTCTCGAGTTAGCAGCAAACTTGTTGTGTTTATGATTGAAGCTTTTCCACTCACTACCATGAGATGGATGGCTCATTACATTCTGATCTCTGTACTCCTGGTTCCTAGAATGCCACAGTACATCCTCTCTTGTTTCAGCATCACGAAACAACCTCTGCAATCTTGGTATAATTGGAAAATGTCTCAGAACATTATGAGGAATCCTCTTCACAACATCGCCATCTTTCCATCTTGATGATTTGCATTTCGGGCATTCACTTAAGTTGGCATAATCCTTCCGGAATAGAACACAATTATTCTTACAAACATGGATCATATCATATCCAATTCCAACTGCACGAAGGAAATTCTTCATTTTACTGTAGGTGTGTGGCAGCTCAAACGCATCTGGGAAAGATTTGCGGAAAGCAGCCAACATCGCATCGAATGATTTGTTGGTCATCTGCTCAGATGTCTTCACCTGAAGAAAGGTGACCATAGATGACAATACTGATAGCTTATTTCCTAGGGTGACAACCACGTTGCATTGTTCCAACATGCGGGCCCACTGTTTTTCTTCTGCAGGTGAAAGTTCACAGAATGAACGAGCATTTCGTAGCATTGTTTCAATGTTGGTCAAACTCACTGGCTCCGCCGCCACCACCTCCTCCTCCTCTTCCACCCGAGTATCAGGCAGATCAGGATGGTGATTTGCTGCTTCCGTGTAGTCAATAACATTGACGTTCACAGCTTCACCATGATGAACCCACCTAGTATATGTGACCGACATCCCACACAAGTGTAGATGATTTTGCACAGTTGACTAGGGTCTTGTAGATGAATTCATACAACTGCTACACGGGCAGAGCACATCTGATTTCGGACCACCGTACTCAGCTCTAATAAAGTTCATGAAGTTTTCAACCCCCTCGATATATGCACCGGAGAATCTTTGAGCAGAAGTTATCCAAGTCCTGTCCATCTTTTAGACATACAAATTAGTTCTTCTACTAGATATTACAGGAAAAACATATATGCTTTTTTATGAAGTCTAGAAAAAAATACCTAGGTCGATGTCTAAAGCTATGGCAAGATATTTGGACGAGAAGATCTAAGTAACGAAATATATGTAAAGCTAATTTAGCAAACATATTTGAGTGCTAAATTATGGGGGCTATTTCAGTAGTCAATGAGGCCGAGAACACAGCCATCGAACTATCGAAGGCCATCGTAGCAACAAAGATCGAGTATAAAACGGTGTAGAGCTATTTCACCTAACTAATTGGCTACTAGACCATGGCAATCTACGTCACAATAAATATATGGCAGGATATTTTAGCAACTAATCGGCCTTGGCATGCCATCTCAGCTAAGCAAATTGAGTGCAGAACAAGGCAAGGAAGCTTCTTAAGCAGAGCATATTGACTGTAAACTACTTCGGCAAACAGTGAGATTAACAACGTCTATCAGCTAACATTCAGCGCTACACTGACATGCACGGGGCCTCAGTCTAGAATGTGCGCACCCTGGGAGAAGTTGACCGCCGTGCGTCTCCACACGAACATCGCTAGTGGTGGCGGCGCTGATTGCTGTGCGCCTCCACACGAACGTCGCCAGCAGTGGCGGCACGGCTAGAGGACGGCAGTCTACGAAGCATACTATGGGAGCGAGAGGATCGCCATGCATCCCCTCGACGAACTGTGGCACCGACGTATCGGTGCGACAGGGAGGGAAGCTTTGGCGGAGAGAATGGAGTTGAGGGGGGCGGGGTTTGGGGAATATTGTTGTCTAGTTGGCCGAAGGGCGGTTGAATTTAGGGGA
>NC_057795.1:437591195-437645826 GCF_018294505.1 Triticum aestivum
GGCGGGGGGAGTTTGGCGCATGGTCGGTTTCTCCAAGTGCACTCCCACGTGTCAGTGAAGAGGCAAGCTGAAGCACGTTCTGTTTGTGTGAGCCGTGTGCAGGACCGAACGTGTGTGGGGTGCAATGCGACCGCGACAGGGGTGCTATGATTGTACCGCCTTTTTCCTTTTAAACTAGGTGGTTCGCCCCCTCAATAAAAATTTGGTGTTTCGCGCGATCCATCGATACTACCACTAGTAATCCGGTAATCCCGACTAAAATGGCGCGGACGGGTCTTTTCCCGCGCGATACGCTGGGAGGTTGGCTTAGTTGGGTTCTTTAGGACGAGTAATGCTACACCTACGTAATCCCAGTTACGTAATTAACTAATGTTAAATGTGTGAGCTGTTGATTGTAGATTGGGGGGAGGGAGGGGCCCACCACCATGAAAATTAGGGGAGGAGAGAGAGGGGCAATTTATGCTAACCCTTTTGTAGGTTCCCGTAGATGTAGAAAGATGTGAAATGCGTGAATGTGTAGTGGACGTACTATTGGAGTGCCTAAGATAAATTGTATATGTATAGACCCTATGTGTTTATTTACTTCGCATGTTACCTTTGTCTCGGTTCAATAAAAAGCAGAGTTGGTGATGATGGTGTGCCTGTCATCCTGCAATATAGGCTGTCCGATCTATATCTAATGGATAGGAAGGAAACTACGACAATTTACTCGCACTCCTCTCCACATTTGCAGATAAGGCCTTCCCTTGTTCATCCTTTTCTCCCACAAGATCTTGATGTTCCGTGCAACGCGCGGGTATCTTACTAGTACTCCTACAATATACTATATTATTGTGAAAGTTCATATACACCGGCCGAGATTAATGCAAACACGTCAGATTTTCATTACATTTCGAACTTTTATGGGACAGAAAAATAAAAGAAACCCGACCCTAAACCTATTCTACGGCGGCGACTGACGTCCTCCATAGGTGATCTCTATGTACGGGGGCAGGGTTCAAGACCCGTGAAGTGAAGGTGCGGTCTCCGTCGAGGAAGAGTAGAACACGGGATACGGACCGGCCAGTTGGCACACCATGCCCAACCTCCTCCCTTGCCCTACTCATCCTCGGAGGACACTACAAAAAAATACACATCCGTGATGATACATGTTTGTCACAGTAGGTCGCGTTTTTTGTCATGCATGTACATCCACGATGATTTTATGACAGAATCAAGATAGTCATACGTGTGCTGTCGTAGAAGTGTTCCATGACATTACCAAATCATCACGGAAGTGTCCACTTCCATGACAATAAATCGCGTGTCATAGAAGTGCTTTCGTCAAGGGTGACCGACATGTGGCATCCACCATAATGGAACACCATTAAGATATCAAGTCCGGTTTTGGATCCGATAACCCGTTAACAGCCCGGACCAATGGGGATTTTCCATGTGTAAAATCATCATTGGCTGGAGGAAACACGTGTTGGCTCACCATTGGGACAGATGTCATCCACTCATTGGACCAAAGGCGCATATGATACGACGACATGTGGCACGGCCCAACAGAGGCCTATTCCTGTGAAAAGGCCGACCCGTTTGACTTGGTCAAAAGGTGGCAGGCCGGCCCACGGAAAGCCTGTTAACGGCCCATTTACAACCCGCTAACCCAGGGCCCATTACGACCTCTCCGAATTAGGCCCAGTAGTGTCATCTGGGCTGTCCAATATGATGCCAGCCCATTTTAACTTTCGGCCCATGTGTGGCCCATGAGTTCTTTCGGCCCATATGAGGCCCTTTGTAACTCTTGGCCCATTAATGGCCCGTGGTGAAGCTGGCCCGTAATGAATAGTGTATCAATTTATACCCATTAACGGCCCGTTATTCCATTGGGCCGTTTCCAGCCCAAGTTATCTTTCGGCCTTCTCAGGGCCCATTGATTCTTGGGCTCATTTGCAGCATTCGGATACATACGGCCCGTTACTGTCATTTTCTGCTTGTGGGCCAAATTCAGCCCGTCGTTACAGTCGGCCCGTTTGTGGACCGTTAATACGTTGGGCCGTTTCCATGTAAAAAAACATTGGGCTGTTTTCATAGAGTTATCAAATATGGCCTATTAACGGCCCGTTATGGTCCATGAATAGTACGGCCCATGATTGGCAAAATGATGATACGCCCCGTAGAAGGCCCATGGATCCTATGGCCCGTATGAGGCCCATGGATCGTACGGCCCGTAGAAGGACCATGGATCGTACGGCCCGTAGAAGGCCCATGGACCCTACGGCCTATACACGGCCAATGGATCCTAAGGCCCGTATAGAAGGATAATGGATCCTATGGCCCGTATAGAAGGCTAATGGATCCTACGGCCCGAATAAGGCACATGGATCATACGGCCCGCAGGAGGCCCATGGTTACAACAGTCCGTGTGTTACCATGATTATTTTGGCCTAGTTACCAAAAATAGGCTATTGTGGCCACTAGAAAAACACAAAAAAAGAAATGAAGTGACTACAAGCAAACAACTAAACAAGGCAATAAGGAAATAAATAAGCAAACAATTAATGCTAGCCTATTATCACTATTACACATATTACATCCACTGGGCATCAAAGTTCGCCACCAGTGCAAATATAGGGAACAAAGCAGCATATTACATACACTGGCCGTCAAAATTGGCCACCAGTGCAAATAAACGTGGCAGCAAAACAAGAGCATAACTGAAACAACTTCAAAAGAGTTCAAGAAACGTTATCTTGGGTATCCACCATGCTGGCAATAAGCTTAGCAAGCTTATTGGCTTTGTCCTGTTTGGCGCTAAAATCCTCCAACGCTTGATGTTGCACCAGAAAGTATGCATCTGAATGCTCCAGGGACTTCCGCAGTCCTTCTGCTTCTTATTGCAACACAACGTATCGATGTCTTTCAGCTTGTAGTTGAGGCTCAAGAAACCAAACTAATTCAGACAGTGAGTTTGAATAGCTTGTGCAAGCGGTAGTGGCCAGTAACTCGAACACTAAACCAAGACAGGACTTTGGGGTTGTCTCGCTATCTTCAAGATAGTCTTCCTTACCTGTTTTATCAGCTTTGTTGGAGACCAACAAGGATGTGTCACTATCCTAAACCTTATCTGCATTACTTCCTTTACCATTGCTTAATAAGGCACTCTTCCCCAATATTTTGTCAGCATTCTAAAAGAAGAAACAAGTAGACACATAACAAGTTTAGCATGTACTACTATATGAAACTCATATCGGTGAACCAGTTCATTAGTAAGGTGGACAGGATTAAACTACCAAGTCTTCTATTGCCAAGTACTAGTACATAATAAAAGCATCAAACAAACATATATCTATGTCCTATGGTCACTGCATTGTCTTGCCAAATCAAAATAGGGACACGATTCAAATCATATCAGTTCAAGATAAAGCAGCAGTGAAAGAATACAAAGTGTGGGAATCTACATGACACAACAAGATTTCAGATGGGTACCATGGGTCTACATGTACAACAGCACTATTGGCTCTGTTGTGATGCTAGTAATGTGCATGATATGAAAGTCAACTGTATACACAATTGAAATTGGAATCCACAGAGCTATTTATAAGAGAAAACCTGTTAAAGAAACATGCGTGAACATACCTGCTGTGCCATTGGAGTTTCTATTGGATCCTTCAATTTAAAAATAAGTTTGTATGAGTAAATACAGTGATACAAGAGCAAAGCAATCATAGTTAAAAAAGGCGCGCCTAAGCGAGCGCCTAAGCGCGCCTAGGCTCTATGTAGGATCAAAAGTATGTCTAGAGGGGGGGGGTGATTAGACTACTTGACCAAATAAAAATCTAGCCTTTTCCCAATTTTAGTTCTTGGGGGATTTTAGCAACTTAGCACAAGTCAAGCAATCAACCTACACATGCAATTCTAAGAGTATAGCAGCGGAATGTAAAACAATTGCAAATGAAGGTAAAGGGAGGAGTTTGAGGAGGCAAACGCAATGTTGACATGGAGGTTTTTATCCGTGGTTCTGATAGGTGGTGCTATCGTACATTCACGTTGATGGAGACTTCAATCCATGAAGGCTAATGGTTGCGCGAGTCCACGGAGGGCTCCACCCATGAAGGGTCCATGAAGAAGCAACCTTGTCTATCCCACCATGGTCGACGCCCACGAATGACTTGCCTCACTAGGGGTAGATCTTCATGAAGTAGGCGATCTCCTTGCTCGTACAAACTCCTTGGTTCAACTCCACAATCTTGTCGGAGGCTCCCAAGTGACACCTAGCCAATCTAGGAGACACCACTCTCCAAGAAGTAAAAAATGGTGTGTTGATGATGAACTCCTTGCTCTTGTGCTTCAAATGATAGTCTCCCCAACACTCAGCTCTCTCTCATAGGTTTTGGATTTGGTGGAAAGAAGCTTTGAGTGGAAAGCAACTTGGAGAAGGCTAGAGATCAAGATTTATGTGGTAGGAATGGAAGATCTTGACCTCAACACAAGTATAGGTGGTTCTCTCTCAAAAAATGTCAGGACCCCGACTCAATGCCACATCGATCTAGCATGTAGCACCTCATATCACTTTGCGGCCTCACGCACGGTATTCCCACGGGTGTCGCCTTACCTTTGCCCGGGACCGTTTGCGCCTTTTGGCACACGTATATGACAGTGTCGCAAGCATCCATATGATAAGGAGCCCGGGCTGACATGGCTAGTCGTAAACCCAAAGTGGCACAGACTTACAGGGACAGGCATCCATGACCCAGCATCGAACGTGTCGGTCATTAGCGAGTGAATCCAGGCTGTAGCACTGGGCTAGCAGGACTCCGGTGAACCGGGCTGTAGCGGGCTAACAGGACTCCGGTATCCATCGCGTGACATTTCCCCGAAGGGACAGACACAGGAACGAAGAAGGACACATGCCGGCTAGCCTAAGTGTTCTGGAGCAATAGCAAGCTACCATGGCTCAGTGAAACACTAGGAGACATTTCCCCGTAAGAGAGGCTACTAAAGATAAACAACTAGATGGTCAGATCCCACACATACCAAGCATTTCAATAACATACACACAATATGCTCGATATGTGCAAATACAACATGGCATCACAACATGACTCTACGACTCAAGTAATTTATTCAATAGGCTCCGAGGAGCGAGATATTACAAATATGGGTCTCATGACCCAACAATCAGAGCATACAAATCAAAGCACAAGCGGAAGCTATCATGTCTGGGTACAGACATCTATAACTGAAAAAGGCTGAGAAGCCTGACTATCTACCAGATCCTGCCGGGGCACAAGATCGTAGTTGAGACTGAAGTCTCTCTGCAAAAACATAAAATAGGCAAACGTGAGTACAAATGTACCCAGCAAGACTTACATCAGAACTAACTACATATGCATCATTATCAACAAAGGGGATGGTGGGGTTTAACTGCAGCAAGCCAGCTTTGACTCGGTGGCTATCCTGAACTACGACTGCAATGTAACTCTTTTGAGGTGGCGCACACGAGTCCACATATTCCCCATATCAATACACCACTATGGATCCGCTCCCGTCTCCCTACGAGAGCGCCATCCATAGCACTCACGCTTATCTTGCGTATTTTAGAGTATCCACTTTCACTTGTCTATGAACTGATATAAGCAACCCAGAAGTCCTTTACCGTGGACACGGCTATTCGAATAGATGATGTTAACCCTGCAGGGGTGTACTTCTTCATACATGTTTCCACCACTTAGCGTCTGCACACGACATGTGGTCGGCAGACTTCAAGCGAAAGCCGACGTGGGTGTAGACCACGACCTACCTAAACACTCAAGTCTCTAGTCCAGGTTTATCGCCTATTCGGGTTCCATCCATGAGGAGATCCGGCCGGAGTTTCGCTCACAGCCCCAAACGATGTGAACAGGGTTCCCGAGATACCAAACGGGCATCCGGTACACCGTGCCACGTACCTACCGCATCACAGCCCACCCCTACGGTCAGTGCTGTCCACGGCCTCCAGTAAGCTACAAACACCAGAAACTACTTGCAACTCCTGGACAGAGGACTAGGGTGAGTAAGAAGTCGAGCGGGGTCATATTTCAGGGCCCAATGTATGGTAGTAGCTGAATCATGGATCACAAACACAGAACTCAGTTCCTGAGGACGGCTGCAATGAGACAACCCACCATGTACTCCTACATGGCCTCTCACCGCTACCTTTACCAAAACGTGTTCACACACTTAGCTCACACACAGTAGGGCATGTTCACACACCTCTGATTCATCCCGGATGAATCAGACCTGACACAACTCTAAGCAGTAGCAGGCATGACAATAAGCATGAATGAGTAGGCACAACAGGGCTCAAACAACTCCTACTCATGCTAGTGGGTTTCATCTATTTACTGTGGCAATGACAGGTCATGCAGAGGATAAAGGGGTTCAGCTACCGCAGCAAGTAACAGATGAATCGATGTTGTCCTAATGCAGTAAAAGAGAATAGGAGCGAGAGAGTAGGATTGTATCGGAATGAACAAGGGGGTTTTGCTTGCCTGGCACTTCTGAAGATAACATTGAGTCTTCATCAGTGTCAACGATCACATCATCGGTATCACGTCTATCGAGAGGGGACAAATACCGGCAACACAGAAGGGAACACAATCAATGCAATGCACAATATGATGCATGATCATGACATGGCAAAATGAATGTGTTTTGGGCTAATGCAACTAGCAACAGATTAAATGAAGTTGGTTTGAATACAAGATTCAAATTCAAACTCCATATGTGATTATTCAAATGCCATTTAAATGATTTGTGCTAAACAGCAGCTATAAGTTGTTCTAACATGCATGAAAATTGTATAGATGGATTCCTTGAATTTTTCTGATAATTTTTCATATATAAATTATTTAATTTGGAGTTACGGTTGAATTTCTATGATTTTTAGAACTTTTTTCAATTTTCTGGAATTTTAGAATTAAATTAAATCCAGAAAACATTATTGCGTTAGCATGACGTTGGCATGACGTCAGCAAGTCAACAGGGGCTGGTCCGGTCAAACCTGACGTGTGGGGACCACACGTCAGTGACACAGTTAACTAACCTAAGTTTAATTAGAGCCTGGGCCCGCATGTCAGTGTCAGCAGGGGGGGTAATTAGTTTAACTAATTCGATTAGTGCTAATCCTAATTAGCTAACAGGGCTGGGCCCACCTGTCATTGAGTCAGGGCGTCCAACTGGGGTCAAACTCGCCGGACTTGGTCCACGGCTCGTCGCCGGTGAAGCCCGAGACGGCGCAGGGGGTCGGAATTCCTCCTCCGGCGACCAAATGGCCGGCGGAGGGCAGCTACGTGACGCTGAAGATCCCGCGCGTCGAGTGGGGCGGTCAGTTAGGCCGGGGGCGACCTACATCGACGGCGGCGAGCTCAAAGGCGGCGGCCGGAGTTCGGCAACCGCGGAGATGGCGCTATAGGGCATGGCAGGGAGCACCCGTGGGTGTTTCGGGTTCGCAGGAGCGCGGTGAGCACGCTGGTGATGCTCGGGCGAGCAGTCGAGCTCAGGAGCATGGAGCTCGTCGGCCGTGGCGGCGGCGAGCTTCAGCGGAGGTGGGGAACGGGGCTAGAGCAAGAACGCGAGCAGGAGAGGAGGGGGAATCGGTCCATGAGCTCACTGTGGTTGCAGAGCGCGTCTCAGTGGGCTCGGGGGCGACCTGTCGGCGGTGAATCGAACGGCGGCGATCGCCGGCCGTGGCGATGAAGATGGCGGTGATGGCGTCACTGCAGGGCTCCTGGTGTTGCTTGGAGGGGTGGGGAGGAAGAGTAGGTCGAGGCAGAGCTTTGGGAGGCGTCGCGGAGACGAGGCGGTGGTGGTGGCCGCGGCGAACGGCGTCAGTGGCGACGGGGCTCCGCTCGGTGGAGGAGAGAGGGAGCCAGAGAAAGGGGGGAGAAGGCACGGGGAGAGTGCGAGGCCTGGGAGGGTGCGTGGCGTCGCGGACGGGGTCCAGGGCGACGAGAGGAAGCAGGAGGTGGCCAGGGGGAAGCAGGAGGTGGCCGAGGCCTCTCGGGCGCGCGCCACGCCTCGCCTCTGTTCGTCCTCCTGGTAGAGGAGGAAGATGACAAGGGGGAGGAGGTGGGCTGGGCCGGCCAGATGGGCTGGGCCAGGTAAGTGGCGCCAGGTAAGTGGCCCAGGTGGCCTTCTCTCCCTTTCTATTTATTTATGTTCTGTTTTTCTTTTATTTAATTCTTTTGCCACTGTTTTGAATTAAAAATAATAATTCAAACAATGCCAAAGCTCCTCTGAATATTTTTATTTTGCTAGATGGACTTTTCCAAAAGCTCATAAAATAATTCAGGAATATTTGAAAGTATATTCTAATTATATGAATATAATTCAAATTCAAATAGCTAATGAATTAAATTCAAAGTCCCAAAAATAAATCCTTAAAAATGTTCAATATTTTGGTTGGGACCAGAACCCTTGCCAAAAATTATCAAACATTTAAGAAGAGCATTTTGGAACAATGAATGAGATTTTTAGGGTTTCTGCCCTTCTTTTATTTAGGGTTTTGAGGCTTCCAACATTCCTCAGTTCAAGTTTCAGAAATTTAAATATGATGCCTGGATGAAGATGCAACTATTTACAAACAATATTCTAGGGCTGTGACAACTCACCCCCACTAAACAAAAATCTTGTCCCGAGATTCAAGCGTAGGGTAAGGTGAAGGGGAAACGCAACTAGTATAATCTTCACGATCCAGGGTGCACTTTATAAGAGCGTTGATTTGATCACCATCATTGTCTCGAAGTCTTTCTCTGAGAACTCCAACTAACATGACAAGAAGAGGGAAGGAAAACTCTAGAAGAATTAATCTTCTCAAAGAACGAACAACTCAGGATTTAACTCACGGAATGGGACATAGCAACATCTCTCGAGCTGAGAGACGAAGCACACCTCTAGAGGAATGGGGTGGAACAGATGACGAAGGTTCACTAGGTAGACAACGATTCCACACCTAAGAGGGTGGTGAACAGTTGTCAACGTAGCGAGGAGTTGAGTTTCCATAATACCATAACGATGCACCTGGAGGGGGGGGTGATTCGTAGATATATCCCCTTAAGTGGCAAAAAGAATTACCTTTGATTCAAAGATCATTGAAACTCTTTAAACCAGCCTAAGACAATTCACGAGCGATCGTTTGGAGGGGGTCGGTAGAATGGCATACTCGGACTTGGATGATGTGGACTACCTTGTTGAAGACAACACAATGTATGATTTTTGCTTATCACCGGAAATGGAAGAGACCCATGGTAGAATGGCACATTGGCAGTGCAAGCTGGGAACAAAATGCAAATGCTGGGAATGATTCTGGTAACTGGGGAAGAACCCAACAATAGAGAGTGAATTCACTGTTTGAAAAGGTCATAGCATTGCCGAGGAAACTGAGAGGAATCCAGTTAGAGCCGATGGTAACACGTAGCGCTTGTGCGTGCTCTCAAGAACTTGAGCATTTCCATATTCATCAGGGTTTTACCAACATCCGTGTCAAGGATCCTGGCAACACAACTTGCTACTATGATGAATGATGATGGATGATGCAGATGCAAAGAAAGATAACACTTTCTCAGATTTCACCTTAGCGAGGCCAAGGAAATAAAATCTGGATGATCGACCGAGAGACATTTAGCACTCCGCTTCTAATGTTCTCCTTGATGTGCTAGTGTAACCCATTCATAGATATGGTTTGATATCTAGAACATCAAGTAAAAGGTCAGACTTCGGGAGCACAGGAATCCATAAGGAATAACTACGGAGGTAAATCCTACGAAGTCCTCATGGGGAGGTGGCCAACTTCCTCAATCATGATATTATAATAACAGGTCTTCCGGCTGGGTGTGTTGGCCACGACATCCACCTTACCGGTTATCGAGGGACCAATATTATAGTTCTTGGGAAATGTTCCAACCATTATATCTGCCTGAGATTCAGATCTGGTTGGTGTCAGGATATTCCAGACTCATCGAGTCTAGGAAGAAAAATGAAAGTTTGCAACACAAATCGACGAGATGACGTTGCGAGATTCTCGGGGAGCGAACTACGATAGCAAGCTCCAAAACATGAGCTGGTTCTGCTACACACATGTGAACACGTTGTCCCAGACAAACATTATCACATGGTAGTCTTACAACAAAACACTACCGAGTTCAGGTGGGGAACCATCATTAATGACATCGAAGTCTCCACGCGTGGAAGTCCAAAGAGTTCACCTTGGACAGACTCCTTTATCTTTGAACAACTCAATCAGTGGCTTGGTGTGCTCGGAACACATATGGAATGAAGGTTGCAAGTCTCCAGACCACAGAATACTTCGCACGTATGCATGACTGACTTGGGATGATTCCAGAGGAAGCAAAACTAACTTTCTCAAATCCACGACGGCAACTTTCACCAAATGCACGTGTATAAGAGGAAGTCACTCCTTTCATCAAACAAATACTTCATGAGCTAGCATGAAGAAAATGCCTTCAAAAGTTTCCAACACTAGCTTAATGTTCAACAAAATCATGGAGATAAGGATGTTGTCAATGGGCTCAACAACAATTCTTCCGGGTTTCCCTTTAAAAGGAAATCCATAGTTAAGAGAACAAGTGATAGCATTGGTCAGACCCAAAAGATATAATGGTGTATGCTCGAGGGATCAACCATGAGTAAGACAACATTACGAATATCGTTGGTTCTGGTCTGATTGGATGATAGCCCATACTCAAATCAAAGATGGGGTAAGACAATAGGTCCAACAACTGATCACAAGGACCAATTAATGAAGATATCATCTTTCTTCAACACACACACATACACAGAAAGATATCCCTTAACATGAACTAAGTCAGACAGGCTTTTATCTTCCAACTCTCCAAGTTGTTGTCCAGCTTAACCAACTAGCACAGGAATATCTAACACCAATTCTTGGAAAGAAGGTGGTTCATAAGAAACCAACTTGATCACGGGCTCAACATAACGGTCAGGTGACGACCTGGTGATACTTCTGAGAAGACATTCAGAAAATCACGAACCACCGATATGTTACTAAGCTCGAGAACAATCTTGCTTTTGAGGGCAAGACGATATGATCAAATGAGTGAGGACTTGAAAAGATCCTAACTCATCAATCGAAGGGTGCACCGAAATAAGGACTAGGTAGCACGATCAGTCTTAGAAGGATGATTCAAAAACCAACACGCTAAGAATGAAATTATTGTCCTTTAACTACCAAGCAACGAGGTTGCTAGGAGTATTGATTTCACACACCACGATTCACTTGTCGGCATTCCAGTTACAATAACACAGGAACCGAGGAATGAACAGTGATGGCAAGAAGTATCACTGTACCAAGAGTTCATGGGATGGTGTGCAATTCCTATAACAATCCCGATATAAAGATGGTAATACTTCAAGGTAGAACAGAGCAAAAGCTGAATTGGCATTTTGATCTGCAAAGCACAACTTCTTTGACCCAATCCTGGATATGGAAGAGGTACTGGAGTTTGTTTCTCCTAGTCATTCCGCGATAGAATGGCTTGACGGACCACAAGAGTAATAGGCATCGATAAACGAATGCATGCATACTCTTGACTATCAATTGATAGGCGAGGGTCGGAAACAACTAAGATGGGACAACTCAAAAGAACATATGATTTTCTGAGTTGTGGATGCATGGATTAGCATGTCGAACGGAGTTCAACATATTTCTTCCGGATAACCCATGTAGAAAGGTAGAACTGGCAGAGTCACGATTTATGAATGGAGATCTCCTCAAGAGTACTCTAATTGTGATCTTTTGATCCAATAACCATCTGCCATAAGCGGTTCATAGTATTTGGAAGAAGGAAATACCACGGACCTCGAGGACTATCGCAAAGTTACTAATATCCTGAAGGAACTAGCAAACACTATCAACATGAAGTAAGTAGAGTGAATCTCGGGTTTAAGAACCCAGGAACAGAATACCTACTACTAAGTGGCATCACGGGATGCTTTCGAGAATAAAAGCCAGAATCATCACACTGAGATCACAAAACATTGCTAGATTACTAGGTGACTCCCTAAACACCTAGGGTCATAATAATATCTCCAACATATATGTCAAGGTAACAGAGTACCTCAACTCACTGATTAGTGTGGTTAAGCTGGCTTAAAGGAGCATCGAAACCAGAGGGGAAGGATTTTGCAAATGCATCAGATTATTCAAAGACCTGGGATGACTCGGACAGCATAACGGCTGTAAATGCTCAGAAAAGATTTGAGACATTCACAAAAATGGTGGCATAACCACTGAAAAGCACAATATCAAGGTATCGAGATCAATAATTAACATATGGAAGTAGTAGAAACTGAACTCAAGCTTAAATCCAACAATCTTATAAGTCTACGAATTAGTAACGCGTGATCCTGATAGAAAGAAGAGATAGCCTAGCTCTTAATCCCCGTAGGAAAGATAAGATGACTCAGATCAGAAGGGCATGAGGTATAAGGAGTAAAAAGAGCCTTACGTTCCATCCCACAATCAATTCCATTATATAAGTAAAGAATTTCTAGACTCAACGTCGACCAGTTTGGCTTGGTAATCCTACAGGCAGTCAAGCTCTGATACCAACGCTGTCAGGACCCCGACTCAATGCCACATCGATCTAGCATGTAACACCTCATATCACTTTGCGGCCTCACGCACGGTATTCCCACGGGTGTCGCCTTACCTTTGCCCGGGACCGTTTGCGCCTTTTGGCACACGTATATGACAGTGTCGCTAGCATCCATATGATAAGGAGCCCGGGCTGACATGGCTAGTCGTAAACCCAAAGTGGCACAGACATACAGGGACAGGCATCCATGACCCAGCATCGAACGTGTCGGTCATCAGCGAGTGAATCCAGGCTGTAGCACTGGGCTAGCAGGACTCCGGTGAACCGGGCTGTAGCGGGCTAACAGGACTCCGGTATCCATCGCGTGACATTTCCCCGAAGGGACAGACACAGGAACGAAGAAGGACACATGCCGGCCAGCCTAAGTGTTCCGGAGCAGTAGCAAGCTACCATGGCTCAGTGAAACACTAGGAGACATTTCCCCGTAAGATCCCACACATACCAAGCATTTCAATAACATACACACAATATGCTCGATATGTGCAAATACAACATGGCATCACAACATGACTCTACGACTCAAGTAATTTATTCAATAGGCTCCGAGGAGCGAGATATTACAAATATGGGTCTCATGACCCAACAATCAGAGCATACAAATCAAAGCACAAGCGGAAGCTATCATGTCTGGGTACAGACATCTATAACTGAAAAAGGCTGAGAAGCCTGACTATCTACCAGATCCTGCCGGGGCACAAGATCGTAGCTGAGGTAACAAGCTAAACGTCGAAGTCCACGTGGAACTACTAGTGAGACTGAAGTCTCTCTGCAAAAACATAAAATAGGCAAACGTGAGTACAAATGTACCCAGCAAGACTTACATCATAACTAACTACATATGCATCATTATCAACAAAGGGGATGGTGGGGTTTAACTGCAGCAAGCCAGCTTTGACTCGGTGGCTATCCTGAACTACGACTGCAATGTAACTCTTTTGAGGTGGCGCACACGAGTCCACATATTCCCCATATCAATACACCACTATGGATCCGCTCCCGTCTCCCTACGAGAGCGCCATCCATAGCACTCACGCTTATCTTGCGTATTTTAGAGTATCCACTTTCACTTGTCTATGAACTGATATAAGCAACCCAGAAGTCCTTTACCGTGGACACGGCTATTCGAATAGATGATGTTAACCCTGCAGGGGTGTACTTCTTCATACATGTTTCCACCACTTAGCGTCTGCACACGACATGTGCTCGGCAGACTTCAAGCGAAAGCCGACGTGGGTGTAGACCACGACCTACCTAAACACTCAAGTCTCTAGTCCAGGTTTATCGCCTATTCGGGTTCCATCCATGAGGAGATCCGGCCGGAGTTTCGCTCACAGCCCCAAACAATGTGAACTGGGTTCCCGAGATACCAAACGGGCATCCGGTACACCGTGCCACGTACCTACCGCATCACAGCCCACCCCTACGGTCAGCGCTGTCCACGGCCTCCAGTAAGCTACAAACACCAGAAACTACTTGCAACTCCTGGTCAGAGGACTAGGGTGAGTAAGAAGTCGAGCGGGGTCATATTTCAGGGCCCAATGTATGGTAGTAGCTGAATCATGGATCACAAATACAGAACTTAGTTCCTGAGGACGGCTGCAATGAGACAACCCACCATGTACTCCTACATGGCCTCTCACCGCTACCTTTACCAAAACGTGTTCACACACTTAGCTCACACACAGTAGGACATGTTCACACACCTCTGATTCATCCCAGATGAATCAGACCTGACACAACTCTAAGCAGTAGCAGGCATGACAATAAGCATGAATGAGTAGGCACAACAGGGCTCAAACAACTCCTACTCATGCTAGTGGGTTTCATCTATTTACTGTGGCAATGACAGGTCATGCAGAGGATAAAGGGGTTCAGCTACCGCAGCAAGTAACAGATGAATCGATGTTGTCCTAATGCAGTAAAAGAGAATAGGAGCGAGAGAGTAGGATTGTATCGGAATGAACAAGGGGGTTTTGCTTGCCTGGCACTTCTGAAGATAACATTGAGTCTTCATCAGTGTCAACGATCACATCATCGGTATCACGTCTATCGAGTGGGGACAAATACCGGCAACACAGAAGGGAACACAATCAATGCAATGCACAATATGATGCATGATCATGACATGGCAAAATGAATGTGTTTTGGGCTAATGCAACTAGCAACAGATTAAATGAAGTTGGTTTGAGTACAAGATTCAAATTCAAACTCCATATGTGATTATTCAAATGCCATTTAAATGATTTGTGCTAAACAGCAGCTATAAGTTGTTCTAACATGCATGAAAATGGTACAGATGGATTCCTTGAATTTTTCTGATAATTTTTCATATATAATTATTTAATTTGGAGTTACGGTTGAATTTCTATGATTTTTAGAAGTTTTTTCAATTTTCTGGAATTTCAGAATTAAATTAAATCCAGAAAACATTATTGCGTCAGCATGACGTTGGCATGACGTCAGCAAGTCAACAGGGGCTGGTCCGGTCAAACCTGACGTGTGGGGACCACACGTCAGTGACACAGTTAACTAACCTAAGTTTAATTAGAGCCTGGGCCCGCATGTCAGTGTCAGCAGGGGGGTAATTAGTTTAACTAATTCGATTAGTGCTAATCCTAATTAGCTAACAGGGCTGGGCCCACCTGTCATTGAGTCAGGGCGTCCAACTGGGGTCAAACTCGCCGGACTTGGTCCACGGCTCGTCGCCGGTGAAGCCCGAGACGGCGGAGGGGGTCGGAATTCCTCCTCCGGCGACCAAATGGCCGGCGGAGGGCAGCTACGTGACGCTGAAGATCCCGCGCGTCGAGTGGTGCGGTCAGTTAGGCCGGGGGCGACCTATATCGACGGCGGCGAGCTCAAAGGCGGCGGCCGGAGTTCGGCAACCGCGGAGATGGCGCTATAGGGCATGGCAGGGAGCACCCGTGGGTGTTTCGGGTTCGCAGGAGCGCGGTGAGCACGCTGGTGATGCTCGGGCGAGCAGTCGAGCTCAGGAGCATGGAGCTCGTCGTCCGTGGTGGCGGCGAGCTTCGGCGGAGGTGGGGAACGGGGCTAGAGCAAGAACGCGAGCAGGAGAGGAGGGGGAATCGGTCCATGAGCTCACTATGGTTGCAGAGCGCATCTCAGTGGGCTCGGGGGCGACCTGTCGGCGGTGAATCGAACGGCGGCGATCGCCGGCCGTGGCGATGAAGATGGCGGTGATGGCGTCACTGCAGGGCTCCTGGTGTTGCTTGGAGGGGTGGGGAGGAAGAGTAGGTCGAGGCAGAGCTTTGGGAGGCGCCGGGGAGACGAGGCGGTGGTGGTGGCCGTGGCAAATGGCGTCGGTGGCGACGGGGCTCCGCTCGGTGGAGGAGAGAGGGAGCCAGAGAAAGGGGGGAGAAGGCACGGGGAGAGTGCGAGGCCTGGGAGGGTGCGTGGCGTCACGGACGGGGTCCAGGGCGACGAGAGGAAGCAGGAGGTGGCCAGGGGGAAGCAGGAGGTGGCCGAGGCCTCTCGGGCGCACGCCACGCCTCGCCTCTGTTCGTCCTCCTGGTAGAGGAGCAAGATGACAAGGGGGAGGAGGTGGGCTGGGCCGGCCAGATGGGCTGGGCCAGGTAAGTGGCCCAGGTGGCCTTCTCTCCCTTTCTATTTATTTCTGTTCTGCTTTTCTTTTATTTAATTCTTTTGCCACTGTTTTGAATTAAAAATAATAATTCAAACAATGCCAAAGCTCCTCTGAATATTTTTATTTTGCTAGATGGACTTTTCCAAAAGCTCATAAAATAATTCAGGAATATTTGAAAGTATATTCTAATTATATGAATATAATTCAAATTCAAATAGCTAATGAATTAAATTCAAAGTCCCAAAAATAAATCCTTAAAAATGTTCAATATTTTGGTTGGGACCAGAACCCTTGCCAAAAATTATCAAACATTTAAGAAGAGCATTTTGGAACAATGAATGAGATTTTTAGGGTTTCTGCCCTTCTTTTATTTAGGGTTTTGAGGCTTCCAACATTCCTCAGTTCAAGTTACAGAAATTTAAATATGATGCCTAGATGAAGATGCAACTATTTACAAACAATATTCTAGGGCTGTGACAGAAAATGTATGCTGGAAGTGTAGGCACGTTCTCATGTCTCTCTCCATGAATGAAGAGTGGGTGGAGGGGTATATATAGCCTCCACACAAAATCTAACCATTACACACAACTTACCAAACTCGGTGGGACCGAATTGTGAAACTCGGTCAGACCGATTTAGGAAATAATGTGACCGTTAGGATTTTCGGTGGGACCGACATGTCATCTCGGTGGAACCGATATGGTTAGGGTTAGGGCATAACGTAATCTCGTTGAGACCGATTACACAAACTCGGTGAGACCAGTTTTGGTAGTGGACACACAAAGGGTTGGTCAGGCAAACTCGGTGGGACCGATTCGCTCATCTCGGTTAGACCGAAACATTATGAAAAGAAAACAGTGAATTTGCATTTCAATCTCGGTGGGACCGATCGCTCATCTCTGTTTGACCGAAATGTTACGAAGGAAAACAGAGAGATTGCAACCCCATCTCGGTGAGACCGAGATCCCTATCAGTGAGACCGAAAAGACTAGGGTTTGTGGCTGTGGCTATGGCATCTAAACTCAGTGTTGCCAGATAGATAGTTTTGGTGGGGCCGAGTTTGACTTTTGGTTTAGGTCATATGTGGATATGAGAAAGTAGTTGAGGGATTTGGAGCATATCACTAAGCACTTTGAGCAAGAAACTCATTAAGCAACACCTCATCCCTCCTTGATAGTATTGCCTTTTCCTATAGACTCAACGTGATCTTGGATCACTAAAATAGAAAATGTAGAGTCTTGTGCTTTGAGCTTGAGCCAATCCTTTTGTCCTTAGCATTTCGAGGGATCCACTTTTCTCATCCATGCCATGCCAATCGTTGAGCTTTCCTGAAATATTTATCTTGAAATAGCATTAGCTCAATGAGCTATATGTTGTTAGGAATTACCAAAACCACCTAGGGATAGTTGCACTTTCAATCTCCCCCTTTTTGGTAATTGATGACAACATATAGATCAAAGCTTCTACAAATGATAATAAGATTAAAAAATATCGTCGCTTTGAGAAGTATGTGATAAGTAAGAGCTCCCCCTAAATTTATGCACTATTTGACAATTTGCTTTGGACTGCAAATTGGTTGAGAAGCCCGAGGATAACCACAACATCATCAGTACCAAATGGGTGTTTCGCAACAAGCAAGATGAATATGGACAAGTAGTTTGCAACAAAGCATGTCTAGTTGCCCAAGGCTACACACAAGTCGAAGGTATGGACTATGGTGAGACTTATGCTCCCATTTCTAGACTTGAGTCCATTCGCATCTTACTTGCCTATGCTAATTACCATAATATCACCTTATACCAAATGGACATTAAAAGTGCTTTTCTAAATGGTGAAATAGAGGAGGAAGTTTCTGTTAAACAACCTCCCGGCTTTATCAATCCTAATAAACCCAATCATGTCTATAAACTTTGCAAAGATCTTTATGGTCTTAAACAAGGTCCTAGAGCTTGGTATAAATGCTTAACCAAGTTTCTTCTTGAAGAAGGATTTGAAATTGGGAAAATTGATTCTACACTTTTTTACTAAAAGGGTTAATGGAGAATTATCTGTATGCCAAATTTATGTTGATGATATTATATTTGGATCAACTAACCCTCATTTTAGTGAGAAGTTTGGAAAGCTGATGTCGGAGAAGTTTGAGATGTCAATGATGAGTGAACTCAAATTCTTTCTTGGGTTGCAAATCAAGCAAACTAAGGAAGGTACTTTTGTCTCTCAAACGAAGTACACTAAGGAATTATTCAAGAAGTTCAATATGCAAGAATGCAAAGGTATGTCTACACCCATGCCTACTAGTGGACATCTTGATTTGACCAAAGATGGTGAACCGGTTGGTCAAAAGGTTTATCGCTCTATGATTGGTTCATTGTTATACCTATGTGCTTCAAGTCCCGATATTATGCTAAGTGTGTGCATGTGTGCATGATATCAAGCTGCTCCTAAAGAATGTCATCTTAAGGTCGTGAAAAGGATAGTGAGATACTTAATTCACACACCAAATTTTGGCATTTGGTATCCTAAGAGGGCCTCTTTCGATCTTGTTGGCTACTCCGACTCGGACTATGCCGGAGACAAGGTTGATAGAAAGTCCACTTCGGGTACTTGTCAATTCCTTGGTAGATCTCTTGTGTATTGGTTTTCCAAGAAACAAAACTCGGTATCCTTATCTACCACCGAAGCAGAATATATTGCCGCTGGTTCATGTTGTGCTCAATTACTTTGGATGACCCAAACTCTTAAAGATTATGGGATATATGTGAAACATGCTCCATTGCTTTGTGGCAATGAAAGTGCTATCAAAATTGCTCATAATCTTGTGCAACATTCTCAAGCATATTGAAGCTCGACATCATTTCATTCGAGATCATGTTGCTAAGGGTGACATTAAACTTAAGCATGTTCGCACTGAAAAGCAATTAGCGGATATATTTACTAAACCTCTTGATGAGAAAGTGTTTTGTAGGTTAAGAGGAGAATTGAATATCATTGATGCTTCAAACTTGGAGTAGAAACTCCATTGGATACATGCAAGACATGAACTTATGACTAATCCTTGATATTTCTCTTATGATGATAATCTTATGTCTTGGACATATTTGCATCTTGCATGTTATCTAACCCATGTAGGTACTTGGTTGAATCAAATTCCATGAGATTGTAACCTACTCACATCTTGAGCAATCTCTACATCACCAAGTCTCTACACTATGGTGGTTGAAGACAAGGAAGCATGGAACCATTCGAACATATCCTTTGACTAATTCCATGTTGAAATTCATAATTGTTATTTTGGATACACAAGTGCTCTTCCTTGCAAGAACTAACCCATGTAGGAAGATGAACTCAAATTTCAAGTGGTTCTCCCAACTCTTGATGAGCTACATCAACCTTGAGCAACCCACACAAGTACAACTACAAGATCAACACCACCACCCAAGGTATGTCATTCCATCTTAGAGAAGCTCTACTCCGAGACATGAGTTAGAGCAACTCGACAAGATGTGAATACATCAAGATGCTTAAACAAAAAAGGTAACCCCATTTTGAGCTTAAACGATGAGTATGACCTATGATCAAGTGATCTCACTTGACTCCTAAGTCAATATACTCTAACATAGGTGACTTTGTCGCCGACCAATTCTAGATGAAGTTCTCTCGTGTTCTTGTCTGTGCTCTTGAATTTGTCTCATGCATATTTGTTTCCCCTTTCAAAAAAAAACTTCATCTAATTTCTTTCTTTTCTGTTCGTTCTGCATTTCCTACATCCAATTCATTGCATATCATTCACTTAATTCCTTGCAAATCATTGTGAGATCTTACTAGTCTAGTGAGCTGAGGTGACAAGTGTTTTCTCTGCAGTGAACTCGGTCACACCGATTTGTTGGTTTCGGTCCAACCGAATCCTTTCGGTGCAACTGAATCATACCAATTGGTGCCACCGACTTGACAACAGGAAAAACATTTTGCCACTTATTCATCTCTTATTATGATCCAACTTCACCCAATGAATCTTGTCCTCTACAAGCATCACATTTTTATAAATGCTTTGTGCCGTGACTCATGGACCAAACCCATTCACGACAAATTCCAGAAGCCCTTCTTGGAAATTGATGTCAAAGGGGGAGAGAGAGATCACATCAAAACTTATCACTTCCAAAGGGAGAGAGAGAGAGAATCACTTCCACAAGGGGAGAGAGAGATCTCCAGGGGCAGAAAATACTCAAGAAGAAAGTAATTCTCAAGGATCCCAGATGCTTGGTGTTCAAGAGGAGAGATGCCACATGTCTTCTTGAGGGGAAAGACATTTTCATATGTGCTTATTTGCATTAGCTCTGTTCATTTGTTCCTTTTAGCTCTGATTTTCTGTTCCCTATCTTCTCCTAGTATGCATGCTAGATTCAGGGGGAGCAAGACATCTAAGGGAAAGAAATCATTTAAATTCATTGCATATCTTTACCTTTGGGGACATGTCTATGATAAATGTGGTACTTAGTACTCACTCTCTACATGTCATCCCAGTCTTGGTATTCTTGTGGTTTCTTCTGTTTAATCTAGCTAGTAGGTGTATTTGTGTTATCTAACCTTGTTTACGCGGGTTCATTCCATCCTAAGCCAACTCAAGACCACAAGGTATGTATATGCATCACAATCATGTGTATGAGGAATTCTTGCTGCTGTACATACTATTTGCAAGAAGTACTCATGAGCATGAAGGTATTTATTTTAATATTCTTTGCTCTGATGCATATGGCCAAGATACATGTAACACATTGCTTACTCTGTCATGTTCATGCACTCACATGCTTCTATATTCCATATTCACATGATTGCATACATGTAGGGGGAGCCTATGCTTGTTACACGTCTTTCCAAAGCTTTACTTGCTATTCTCTTTATCTTCATCTAAAGCTTTGATGTATGTTGCCATCAATTACCAAAAGGGGGGAGATTGAAAGCACAAGTGCTCCCTGGGTGGTTTGGTAATTAATGTCAACATATCTCTTGTTGGACTAACACTTTTACCTAGTATATTTCAGATAAGTTCAACAATGGAGTGGCATGGACTAAAGGATGTGGAACCCCTTCAAGATGCTAAGGACAATGGATTGGCTCAAGCTTCAAGATCTAGACTCTGCAGTTTATGTTTTAGTGATCCAAGATCACATTAAGTCTATAGGAAAAGCCAATACTATCAAGAAGGGATGAGGTGTTGCTTAATGAGTTTCTTGCTCCATAGTGCTTAGTGATATGCTCCAAAACCCTCAATTACTTTCCCACATCCACATATGACCTAAACCTAAAGTCAAACTCGGCCCCACCGATTCTTTCTATCTGGCGCCACCGAGTTCAGATGTCATAGCCACTGCCACAAACCCTGGCAAATCGGTCTCACCGATAGGGATCTCGGTCTCACCGAGATGGGATTGTAATCTCTCTGTGTATGTCCATTATCAAAATAGGTCTTACCGAGTTTGAGCAATCGGTACTACCGAGATTACAATGCAAACTCTATGGTTAACTTATTACCCAAATCGGTCCCACCAAGTTTGAGTAATCGGTCCCACCGAGTTTGCCTGACCAACTCTCTGGTTAGCTAATTACCAAAACCAGTCTCACCGAGTTTGTGCAATCGGTCTCACCGAGATTACGTTATGCCCTAACCCTAACCATATCGGTCCCACCGAGTTGCGTATCGATCCCACCAAAAACCCTAACGGTCACATTGTTTATTGAATCGGTCCGACCAAGTTTGATGATTCGGTCCCACCGAGATTGGTAAATTGTGTGTAACGGTTAGATTTTGTGTGGAGGCTATATATACCCCTCCACCTCCTCGTCATTCATGGAGAGAGCCATCAAAACAAACCTACACTTCCAACTTACCATTTCTGAGAGAGAACTACCTACTCATGTGTTGAGGCCAAGATATTCCATTCCTACCATATGAATCTTGATCTCTAGCCTTCCCCAAGTTGCTTTCCAATCAAATCTTCTTTCCACCAGATCCAAATCCTATGAGACAGAGCTGAGTGTTGGGGAGACTATCATTTGAAGCACAAGAGCAAGGAGTTCATCATCAACACACCATTTGTTAATGTCTCCTAGATTGGCTAGGTGTCACTTGGGAGCCTCCGACAAGATTGTGGAGTTGAACCAAGGAGTTTGTAAGGGCAAGTAGATTGCCTACTTCGTGAAGCTCTACCGCTAGTGAGGCAAGTCCTTCGTGGGCGACGGCCATGGTGGGATAGACAAGGTTGCTTCTTCGTGGACCCTTCGTGGGTGGAGCCCTCCGTGGACTCGGGCAACTGTTACCCTTCGTGGGTTGAAGTCTCCATCAACGTGGATGTACGATAGCACCACCTATCAGAACCACGGCTCAAAAATCACCGTGTCTCCAAATTGCGTTTGAAATCTCCAAACCCTTCCCTTTACATTCTTGCAAGTTGCATGCTTTAGTTTCCGCTGCTCATATACTCTTTGCATGCTTGCTTGAATTGTGTGAAGATTGCTTGACTTGTGCTAAGATAGCCAAAATCTGCCAAAGTCTAAAATTGGGAAAAGGCTTAATTTTTAATTGGTCAAGTAGTCTAATCACCCCCCCTCTAGACTTACTTACACTTCTTCTCAAGGTCCTTCAAGTGGTATCAGAGCTTTGGTCTCCATTGCTTTGGTTTAATCACCATTGGAGGAAGATGGATGAGTCTACTTTGGGGAGTCTTAGACATAGAGTGCCTATACTTGATGGAGAATATTTTCATGAGTGGAAAAATGAGATGCTTGTAATTTTCAATCAATATCATTTGAACAAGTACATTACTAGTCCTTGTGCACCTAATGTTGATCCTATGCATCCTACCCTTGATGAGTCGATTGACATGATTTGAAATGTTAGAACTGTTAATCTTATCACTAGAGGCTTGCCTAGAAACTTGGTTGGAAAACTGGCTACACTTTAGTGTGCCTACACTATATGGAAATTTCTTGAGGAACGATTTCCTAATTGTTCCTTGAAAAATTTGGATGAAATTCTTCATAAGTCTATTGCCTTGACTAAGATGAATTCCAATGATCCTATGTTTGGTAATTGTCCATTTGAACTTACAAATCTTATGCGTGCCAAAGGAAGTGTTGGAATTATTAGCGATATCATTTCCGAAGCTACTAGAATTCATAGAGGAGATTATTGTCAAACTCATACTAATGAATCACCCTCACTAGGAATTGATCCACCACATGACGATGTTGAACATGGATACTATGATGAGGATGATGATGATGATGATGACTTTGATCTTGATGATGCAATGAGAGACTTTGGTCTTATGGCAAATCTTCGGGGATATATGGCAGGAGGAAAGGAATGGGTCCTTGACAGTGGATGTACCAATCACATGACCGGAAATAAAGACATGTTTCGTGAGCTTGATGAAAATGATAGTCCTCAAAAGTATGTCACTTTCGGTGACAACTCAAAGGGTAAGGTGGTTGGCCTCGGTAAGGTGGCCATCTCAGATGATAGCTCAATTCAGAATGTTATGCTCGTCAAATCTCTTGGCTACAACTTACTTTCAGTATCTAGACTTGCCGATTTTGGTTTCAGTGTCCTATTTACTGAAGTAGATTGCCAAGTGTTTTGTCGAGACAATCATAAAATGGTCTTGACCGGTATACGTAGAGGTGATATTTACATTGTTGATTTCACTAAAAAGGCTCAACCTAGAACTTGCTTCATTGCTAAATCCTCTAAAGGTTGGTTATGGCATAGATGGTTAGGTCACGTTGGCATGAGAAACCTTGACAAGCTTATTAAACGGAATCATATCCTTGGTGTTAACGATGTCATATTTGATAGGGATAGACTTTGCAGTGCTTGTCAAGCAGGTAAACAGGTTGGAGGAAGGCATCCCGTGAAGAACATCATGACCAGAAGGAGGCCACTTGAGCTACTTCACATGGATCTCTTTGGTCCCGACGCTTACAAAAGTCTCGGTGTAAATTCTTTTGGTCTAGTTATAGTTGATGATTTTTAAAGATTTACGTGGGCGTTCTTTCTCGATGACAAATTGCAGGTCCAAAAGATCTTCAAAAACTTCGCCAGGAAGGTTCAAAATCAATTTGAAGTGAAGATCAAGAAGGTTCGCAGTGACAACGGAATGGAGTTCAAGAACGCAAATGTGGACACCTTTCTTGACGAGGAAGGGATTTCACATGAGTTCTCGGCTATGTACACACCTCAACAAAATGGAGTTGTTGAGAGGAAGAACCAGATTCTCATCGAAATGGCGAGAACGATGCTTGATGAGTACAAGATCCCAAAGCACTTTTGGGCAGAAGCGGTTGAGACAGCTTGTCATGCAACAAATCGCTTGTATCTTCACAAGCTACTCGGCAAGACGGCATACGAGCTCCTCACCGGTAACAAACCCCAAGTTGGATACTTTCGAGTATTCGGCTCAAAGTGCTACATTCTTGATAAGCATCGTTGTTCTAAATTTGCTCCTAAGTCTCATGAAGGTTTTCTACTTGGTTATGGCTCAAACTCTCACACTTACCGTGTCTACAACAATTTCATCCGAAAGGTTGAAGAAACGGTAGATGTGAAGTTTGATGAATCTAACGGCTCGCAAGTAGAGCAATTGCCAATTGATGTAGGAGACAAAGACTCCTCGGAAGCAATCCAAGACTTGTCTATTGGCAAGGTTCGTCAAACGGAGGTGAAGGAGAGTACCTCATCAGTCCAAGTGGAAGCTTCTACTTCACGACAAGGTGAACCAAGAATTGATACGGAAGCATCCACAAGTGGGACACACCAAGATGAAGAAAACGAGGAAGTACACCAAGAACGTCAACAACCTCCTTCTCCACCACGACAAGAGAACGACAACGCCAATATTGAAGAAGGCCAAGAAGAAGAAGAACAAGATGAAGAAGATGTTCAACCAAGACCCAAGCAAAAGCTTTCACGAGTTCGAGAAAGAATTGCTAAAGACCATCCCGTCGAGCAAATCTACAATGATATTCAAACCGGGAGAATCACTCGCTCTAAAACTCGTTTAGCAAACTTTTGTGAAAATTATTCATTCATCTCTAGCATTAAACCTACGAAGGTTGAAGAATCATTGGAAGATCCGGATTGGACAAATGCTATGCATGAAGAGCTACACAACTTTGAGAGAAATCAAGTTTGGACATTGGTTGAGAAGCCGGACGACAACCACAACATCATCGGTACCAAATGGGTGTTTCGCAACAAGCAAGATGAAGATGGACAAGTAGCTCGCAACAAAGCACATCTCGTTGCCCAAGGCTACACACAAGTCGAAGGTATGGACTATGGTGAGACTTATGCTCCCGTTGCTAGACTTGAGTCCATTCGCATCTTACTTGCCTATGCTAATCACCATGATATCACCTTATACCAAATGGACATTAAAAGTGCTTTTCTAAATGGTGAAATAGAGGAGGAAGTTTATGTTAAACAACCTCCCGGCTTTATCAATCCTAAGAAACCCAATCATGTCTATAAACTTCACAAAGCTCTTTATGGTCTTAAACTAGCTCCTAGAGCTTGGTATAAATGCTTAACCAAGTTTCTTCTTGAAAAAGGATTTGAAATTGGGAAAATTGATTCTACACTTTTTACTAAAAGGGTTAATGGAGAATTATTTGTATGCCAAATTTATGTTGATGATATTATATTTGGATCAACTAACCCTCATTTTGGTGAGAAGTTTGGAAAGCTAATGTCGGAGAAGTTTGAGATGTCAATGATGAGTGAACTCAAATTCTTTCTTGGGTTGCAAATCAAGCAAACTAAGGAAGGTACTTTCGTCTCTCAAACGAAGTACACTAAGGACTTATTCAAGAAGTTCAATATGCAAGAATGCAAAGGTATGTCTACACCCATGCCTACTAGTGGACATCTTGATTTGACCAAAGATGGTGAACCGGTTGATCAAAAGGTTTATCACTCTATGATTATTTCATTGTTACACCTATGTGCTTCACATCCCGATATTATGCTAAGTGTGTGCATGTGTGCACGATATCAAGCTGCTCCTAAATAATGTCATCTTAAGGCCGTGAAAAGGATAGTGAGATACTTAATTCACACAACAAATTTTGGCATTTGGTATCCTAAGAGGGCCTCTTTCGATCTTGTTGGCTACTCCGACTCGGACTATGCCGGAGACAAGGTTGATAGAAAGTCCACTTCGGGTACTTGTCAATTCCTTGGTAGATCTCTTGTGTCTTGGTCTTCCAAGAAACAAAACTCGGTATCATTATCCATCGCCGAAGCGGAATACATTGCCGCTGGTTCATGTTGTGCTCAATTACTTTGGATGACCCAAACTCTTAAAGATTATGGGATATATGTGAAACATGTTCCATTGCTTTGTGGTAATGAAAGTGCTATCAAAATTGCTCATAATCCTGTGCAACATTCTCGAACTAAGCATATTGAAGTTTGTCATCATTTCATTCGAGATCATGTTGCTAAGGGTGACATTAAACTTAAACATGTTCGCACTGAAAAGCAATTAGCGGATATATTTACTAAACCTCTTGATGAGAAAGTGTTTTGCAGGTTAAGAGGATAATTGAACATCATTGATGCTTCAAACTTGGAGTAGAAACTCCATTGGATACATGCAAGACATGAGCTTATGACTAATCCTTGATATTTCTCTTATGATGATAATCTTATGTCTTGGACATATTTGCATCTTGCATGTTATCTAACCCATGTAGGTACTTGGTTGAATCAAATTCCATGAGATTGTAACCTACTCACATCTTGAGCAATCTCTACATCACCAAGTCTCTACACTATGGTGGTTGAAGACAAGGAAGCACGGAACCATTCGAACATATCCTTTGACAAATTCCATGTTGAAATTGATAATTGTTATTTTGGATACACAAGTGCTCTTCCTTGCAAGAACTAACCAAGTCTCTACACTATGGTGGTTGAAGACAAGGAAGCACGGAAGATGAACTCAAATTTCAAGTGGTGCTCCCAACTCTTGATGAGCTACATCAACCTTGAGCAACCCACACAATTTCAACTATATGATCAACACCACCACCCAAGGTATGTCATTCCATCTTAGAGAAGCTCTACTCCCAGTCATGAGTTAGAGCAACTCGACAAGATGTGAATACATAAATATGCTTAAACGAAAAATGGTAACCCCATTTTGAGCTTAAACGATGAGTATGGCCTATGATCAAGTGATCTCACTTGACTCCTAAGTTAATATACTCTAACATAGGTGACTTTGTCGCCGACCAATTCTAGATGAAGTTCTCTCGTGTTCTTGTGTGTGATCTTGCATTTGTCTCATGCATATTTGTTTCCCCTTTCAAAAAAAATCTTCATCTAGATTTCTTTCTTTTCTGTTCATTCTGCATTTCCTGCATCCAATTCATTGCATATCATTCAGTTAATTCCTTGCAAATCATTGTGAGATCGTACTAGTCTAGTGAGCTGAGGTGACAAGTGTTTTCTCTGCAGTGAACTCGGTCACACTGATTTGTTGGTTTCAGTCCAACCGAATCCTTTCGGTGCAACCGAAGCATACCACTTGGTGCCACTGACTTCACAACAGGAAAAACATTTTGCCACTTATTCATCTTTACTTATGATCCAGCTCCACTCAATGAATCTTGTCCTCTACAAGCATCACATTTTTATAAATGCTTTGTGCTGTGACTCAAGGAACAAACCCATTCACGACAAATTCCAGAAGCCCTTCTTGGAAATTGATGTCAAAGGGGGAGAGAGAGATCACATCAAAGCTTATCACTTCCAAAGGGAGAGAGAGAGAATCACTTCCACAAGGGGAGAGAGAGATCTCCAGGGGGAGAAAATACTCAAGAAGAAAGTAATTCTCAAGGATCCCAGATGCTTGGTGTTCAAGAGGAGAGATGGCACATGTCTTCTTGAGGGGAAAGACATGTTCATATGTGCTTATTTGCATTAGCTCTGTTCATTTGTTCCTTTCAGCTCTGCTTTTCTGTTCCCTATCTTCTCCCATTATCCCATGCTAGATTCAGGGAGAGCAAGACATCTAAGGGAAAGAAATCATTGAAATCCATTGTATATCTTTACCTTTGGGGACATGTCTATGATAAATGTGGTACTTAGTACTCACTCTCTACATGTCATCCCAGTCTTGGTATTCTTGTGATTTGTTCTGTTTGCTCTGGCTAGTAGGTGTATCTGTGTTATCTAACCTTGTTTACGTAGGTTCATTCCATCCTAAGCCAACTCAAGACCACAAGGTAAGTATATGCATCACAATCATGTGTATGAGGAATTCCTACTGTTGTACATACTGTTTGCAAGAAGTACTCATCAGCATGAAGGTATTTATTTTAATATTCTTTGCTCTGATGCATATGGCCAAGATACATGTAACACATTGCTTACTCCGTCATGTTCATGCACTCACATGCTTCTATATTCCATATTCACATGATTGCATACATGTAGGGGGAGCCTATGCTTGTTACATGTCTTTCCAAAGCTTTACTTGCTATTCTCTTTATCTTTATCTAAAGATTTGATGTATTTTGCCATCAATTACCAAAAAGGGGGAGACTGAAAGCACAAGTGCTCCCTGGGTGGTTTTGGTAATTAATGTCAACATATCTCTTGTTGGACTAACACTTTTACCTAGAATATTTCAGACAAGTTCAACAATGGAGTGGCATGGACTAAAGGATGTGGAACCCCTTCAAGATGCTAAGGACAAAGGATTGGCTCAAGATTCAAGATCTAGACTCTGCAGTTTATGTTTTAGTGGTCCAAGATCACATTGAGTCTATAGGAAAAGCCAATACTATCAAGAAGGGATGAGGTGTTGCTTAATGAGTTTCTTGCTCCACAGTGCTTAGTGATATGCTCCAAAACCCTCAAGTAAAACTCGGCCCCACCGATTCTTTTTATCCGGCGCCACCGAGTTTAGATGTCATAGCCACTGCCACAAACCCTAGGCAAATCGGTCTCACCGATAGGGATCTCGGTCTCACCGAGATGGGATTGTAATCTCTCTATGTATGTCCATTATCAAAATTGGTCTTACCGAGTTTGAGCAATTGGTACTACCGAGATTACAATGAAAACTCTCTGGTTAACTTATTACCCAAATCGGTCCCACCGAGTTTGAGTAATCGTTCCCACCGAGTTTGCCTGACCAACTCTCTGGTTAGCTAATTACCAAAATCGGTCTCACCGAGTTTGTGTAATCGGTCTCACCGAGATTACATTATGCCCTAACCCTAACCATATCGGTCCCACCGAGTTGCGTATCGATCCCACCGAAAACCCTAAGGGTCACATTGTTTACTCAATCGGTCCAACCGAGTTTGATGATTCAGTCCCACCGAGATTGGTAAATTGTGTGTAACGGTTAGATTCTGTGTGGAGGCTATATATACCCCTCCACCTCCTCTTCATTCATGGAGAGAGCCATTAGAACAAACCTACACTTCCGACTTACCATTTCTGAGAGAGAACTACCTACTCATGTGTTGAGGCCAAGATATTCCATTCCTACCATATGAATCTTGATCTCTAGCCTTCCCCAAGTTGCTTTCCACTCAAATCTTCTTTCCACCAGATCCAAATCCTATGAGAGAGAGTTCAGTGTTGGGGAGACTATCATTTGAAGCACAAGAGCAAGGAGTTCATCATCAACACACTATTTGTTACTTCTTGGAGAGTGGTGTCTCCTAGATTGGCTAGGTGTCACTTGGGAGCCCCCGACAAGATTGTGGAGTTGAACCAAGGAGTTTGTAAGGGCAAGGAGATCGCCTACTTTATGAAGATCTACCGCTAGTGAGGCAAGTCCTTCGTGGGCTACGACCATGGTGGGATAGACAAGGTTGCTTCTTCGTGGACCCTTCGTGGGTGGAGCCCTCCGTGGACTCGTGTAACCGTTACCCTTCATGGGTTGAAGTATCCATCAACGTGGATGTACGATAGCACCACCTATCGGAACCATGGCTCAAAAATCACCGTGTCTCCAAATTGCGTTTGAAATCTCCAAACCCTTCCCTTTACATTCTTGCAAGTTGCATGCTTTAATTTCCGCTGCTCATATATTCTTTGCATGCTTGCTTGAATTGTGTGAAGATTGCTTGACTTGTGCTAAGATAGCCAAAATCTGCCAAAGTCCAAAATTGGGAAAAGGCTTAATTTTTAATTGGTCAAGTAGTCTAATCACCCCACCTCTAGACTTACTTACACTTCTTCTCAAGGTCCTTCAGCTTTCACAGATGATTGTTCTTCCTCATTCATCTCAACAGTGTTGTCTTCAAATTCAGGATATAGGGGTAGATGCTCCTTGTCCAAAAGATATGTGCATGTGCCCATCTTTGAGTTGATGAGCTCCTAAATGTGTGGAGCATACCCACAACTCCTTTTATGATCAGCTGTAGTCCTCTTGATTGTTTTCACAATAAGGCTCATGACTTTGAATTTCTGAGGTATATCAAACAAGTGCAGCAAGTTGATAGCGTGACCTCTGATCATCTTGTGATCTCCTACCTTGGGAAGCAATGTATGCCTGAATATCCAATTGATAGTAGGCAGACCAGACAACAAGTAGTGCACAGATCCAAGCTTGTGAGTTTCCAAAGCTTTGTCTGGGATCTCTCTGTACATGCGAGCCATAGAGTTGTGGTCTTTCTTCTTCTCTGCATATACATCCAAGTCATCTTCAAATTACTTAGGGGCATTGATCAGCTCAGCCCATTCCTCAACTGTGGATTGGTACCTAGTACCTAGTACCTTCAGACATCCTCCCATCTGGGTAGAAGTGAGCTGTGGAGTAAAACTGCATAATGAGCTCATCATTCCACTTGGTGAGCTTCTCGGCAACAAAGTCATCAACTCCACAAGACTTGAAGCTGTCATACACTCCTGGATAGTGACCTTCATTCTTCTTAATGTACTCCCAGTTGATCCACCTCATATCACACACAATGGGCTTCTTGTCAAGCAAAATGGTTTCATAGAAATCCTGTTGCTCCTTTGTGTGGAATCTGTAGTCAACTGCTGTCCTTCTCCTCATAGCATAAGGATCTGATTGTGTCCACAATCTCAGTCCAACATCCTTTCTGATATGCATGTATTCAGCAACTGGATGAGCATCATTGTGATCAGGAATCTTGGGCTTCAACTTTCTCAGCACAAGAGAATCTTCATCTTCTTCAGCAGCTTCAGGCACTGGGGCCTTGTTCTTCTCAGATGCAGGTATGCTCCTAGTGTTCGTCTTGGGCTTAGGCTTGGGTGCAGCAGCAGCCTTGGGAGCAGATTTAGGCTTAGATGGAGCAGCCCCTGACTTGCTTGCATCTCCCATTAGCTTCTGTGCTTTAGGAGCTGGTGCAGCATCCTCTTCCTCTTCTTCTTCCTCATCAGAAGATCTCATAGAGGGCTTGCCAAGTACTTTGGCAGTAGTAGTTTTGACTCTCTTCTTCTTCTTATCTTGGCCAGCAGCTTCTTCATCAGACTCAATGGTGAACTTCATGGTTTCACCAGTGGCAACCTTCCTAGGTTTGGAAGTGGGAATTCTCCTAGCAGGTGCTTTCTTTTGCACCCCTGGCTTGGTGGTAGCAGATGTGCCATACTCCTTTTTCAGCACCTTCTTCTTAGAAGTGGCCTCATCCTCAACAGCCACATAGTCCTCATCTTCAGAATCTGAGGTTTTCTTCTTGCTTGCCCTGGTGGCAGCTTTTGGCAAATTGCTGGGTGTGCTCCTGCCGCCATCATCATAACTGCTTGAGGGACTAGTGCCCTCACTCATCTAAACTTGCTCCTCAGACTTGTTCTGACTGTCACTCTGATCTAACATGATGCAAACTCTGACAGCAGTCCCTGTGAATAGATGTACATGAGGTGGAGTAGATGAGCATCAGAAAGCACAGAGGTTTTTGCACAAAAATTGAATCAAAAACTTAGTATTAGTTTTCCTCAGAAAGCATTTCGGAGCTACCGATTTGTAAACTCGGTGATACCGAAGCAGCTTTTGGAACCTAAACTAGTGAACTCGGTCAGACCGAGTCACAGTTCGGTGGCACCAAGACTGCTAGGGTTTCACAAAGAATCGATCTCGGTCACACCGATTTGCAATTCTCGGTCGGACCGAGAATCACATGTGCAATGGCCTAAGACAAATCGGTGGAACCGATTTCCACAACTCGGTCAGTCCGAGATGAATTCGGCGGAAACCTAACCCTAAATTTTCAATCCAAAACTAATCTAGGGAGTAGTTTTGCTGGATAGGAAGATTTCAAATGTGGCAAGATTAATGGCAATGCAATGTGCTATGAATCGGAGTGGGGATAGCACAAAGTTTCAAATACATACCCTAGTTCGGCGATGGACTTGCTACGGCGGCAACGGCGGAGCAGAATCCCGTTGACGGCGGTGGAGACCAGTGGCGGGAGGTCACTGGCGACGAGGAGGACGATCCGAAGACCCGAGGAGGCAGAGCAGGCTGTGCACGGGCGAAGGGGTTTCAGAAAAAATTCAAAATTTTGGCCCGGGGGTATATATAGCCTGACCCTGTCGGTGTGACCGAATGGAACAACTCGGTGGCACCAAGATGAAAAACTGCAAGCAGTTACTACAACTCGGCGTGACCGAAAAGTTCTAATCGGTTGCACCGAGGTTGAAAAGCTAGATCAACCTAGTCATCTCAGTGTGACCGAAATTAGTGAATCGGTCAGACCAAAATGCACAAAGAGGTTTTGGAAGTTTAAGTCTATGACGAATCGGGGACTCCGAGTGCTCCTCACACAGAGTGGTTCGAATCTGACTTGATCAAACTTTGTGATGTAGCATGAATAGAGTTTGAGACAATAAAAGCATATATATCTAGAGAAGGTTCTCAGGCATTCTTGTCCATCCACTTGGCAAAAGAAAAGAATCCAAACAACTAAAACAACAAGTGGATGTCCTTGAATGAGTAAAATATGCAACCAACATGCTCACACAATAAAGTGGCAAATGAAATATGTGGCAAAGCATGCTCAACCAATTATAGCATCTATCAAGCAATTGACAATGACTAGGTCATCTATATATGAGTATATTGACTGAGGAGTCAAATGAGAACATTTGATCATAGGTCATACTCATTGTTTAAGCACAAGTGGGGTTACCACTTTTACATAAGGCATTGTTATGTTCACACCATTAGAGTTGCTTTAGCTTAATTCTTGGAGTAAAGCTCCCCCTAGATGTGAGATCCCCCTAAGAGGGATGAACTAACCTTGGGCTTTGTCGATGATGACTTCATGTAGGTGTTGAAGATGTGGATGCTCAGTGTTGATGCCAATCATTTGGAGCAATCCATTGGAGTGAGTTGCACTTTCAATACCTACATGGGTTGGTCCCACAAGGAACAAACAAGGATATCCATAGACATAGAGTGATTCATACACAAGATGATGTCCATGAGATCATTAGGTTACCTTGTCCCATGTCTTACCAACAAGAGGGTTTGTGACTCCTTGAACTAGTGCAAGACATGGAAGTTGTTTGCACTTGTCCTTGTCAAAATGATACGAGTGAAGTATGTTGGCGGAGTCACCCTCAAGAACTCTCTAGTTCTTCTTCTTCGGGATCCACATCATCTTGATGGGAATCCTTGGAGTTGTAGTTGTACTTGTTTAAGTAGAACTTGATGTAGTCTTGGGAACCCACTTGACCATGGCCTTAGGAGCTTATTCAAATGCATCAATCTCCTCTTGAAGCTTGTCCTTGCCTTTTTGCTTGTGGTCTTGTGGTGGAACATCATCTTGAGCTTGTGTCCCTTTGAAAGAAGTAGGATCATACTTCTCTTATTGATGAACAAACTTCATCTTGGGGTATTGATCTTCTACCCACTCAACTCCATTGGCATTGAACTTTCGTTCAAAACCAACACCTTGATTCTTCCCGTGCCTTCCTTGCTTGCATACAATTTCCTCGAATTGCTTACTTCCGGCAAGGCTCTTTTAAACACCTTTCTCTATACTTCCCTTCCAATAAGCTATTTTCTTGCTCAAGTGTAACTTGGCTAAGAGAATCATTAGTGGAATCAAGAGAACTACTAGAAGCAACAATATTGGATTTAGCTTGATCATTGTTACTACTAGAAGAACAATCTTTATTTTTCTTGTTATTAGACTTGACTTGAGGCATGTAAGTAGATAAGAGTAAATGCTTGGCAATGTAAGAAGAACTTTTCTTGCAAAGATCATCATTGATTTCCTTTAAAAACTCATGCTCTTGCTCAATATTGAGCTTTTCAAAGCGTAACTTCTCATGAGTCTTTAAAAGTTCTCGATGATCTTCTAAGATAGTTTCATGAGCTAACTTAAGAGTGTTTAGTTCTTTAGTTAGGTGCTCAATCTTATCCTTATCATTGTCATTCATTTTATCTTGATTAGCATGATTATTTGACGTTTCATCATATTATTCATCACTAGAGTTGTCAGCAAGTAAATCATCATCACCTAACAAGCCATCTTCATCACTATTGAAATCAACATACTCGGGGTGTGTTACCTTTGGGCCTTTAGCCATGAAGCATCTTCCAAGTCCTTCATTTTGTGAATCAAATATGTCGTAGGAGTTGGTTGACACAAGTGCTAGACCGACAACACCTTCATCTTGAGTATATTCGGAGTCGGAGTGATAGCTTCTCTCGGAGTGATTGTCAGAGTCGGAGCCGGATACCCATTCACCAACATGAGCTTGATGTCTTCGTTTTATGTAGCTCCTTGATGACTTATCCTTCCTTTCCAAATCCTTGCTTCTCCGGGATGTTCTTCGTTCATAACGATCATCTCTACTCCTCCTTTCCCTTGATGGTGATTCTTCTCTTCTACTTCTTCTTTTTGGAGAGTCTTCTCTTCTTTTGTAGGGAGCCATACACTCATTGGAATAGTGTCCGGGTCTTCCACAATTGTAGCAATTACGCTCACGACTAGAAGATGTTTTGTCATTGTAGAACTTGTTGAAGTTCTTCACCATTAGGCTCAACTCTTCATTGAAGGTTTGTTTCTCACTTGATGATGTGGGAGCTTCACATGAGGCTTTGTAAGCACCACTTGACTTGTTGTGGAGCTCCTCCTTATCCTTGAGTGACATCTCATGAGCAACAATTCTTCCAATGACTTCCGTTTGCTTGAGATCTTTGTAATTGGGCATCATTTGGATCAATGTGCATACGACATCATATTTTCCATCCAAGGCTCTTAGGATCTTCTTGATGATGAATTTGTCGGTCATCTCTTCACTTCCTAAGCCAGCGATCTCATTTGTGATGAGAGCAAGCATAGAGTACATCTCGGTGACGCCTTCACCATCCTTAATTTTGAACTTGTCAAGTTGACTTTGAAGCACACCCAATTTTTATTCCTTGATGGAGTCGATACCTTCGTGCATGTCTATCAAAGTATCCCAATTTCCTTTGCATTCTCAAGACGGCGGATTTTGTTGAATTCTTCGGGGCACAATCTATTGAAGAGGATATCACAAGCTTGAGCGTTCTATTGCAACATCTTCAACTCTTCCACGGTAGCTTCACGGTTTGGTTTCCTCCCATCAAAGAATTCATCTTGCAAGCTAATACACACAATAGCCCAAACGGCGGGGTTATGTCCAAGAATATGCATTTTCATCTTATGCTTCCAACTAGCAAAATTAGTACCATCAAAGTAAGGACCTCAACGGTGGTAGTTTCCCTTGCTAGACGCCATACTCTCCTAGGTTGTGAAACCAAGGCTATGACCACCAACGGCTATGGAAATCAAAGCAAATGGAGACCAAAGCTCTGATACCACTTGTATGATCAAAAGTATGTCTAGAGGGGGGGGGTGATTAGACTACTTGACCAAATAAAAATCTAGCCTTTTCCCAATTTTAGTTCTTGGTAGATTTTAGCAACTTAGCACAAGTCAAGCAATCAACCTACACATGCAATTCTAAGAGTATAGCAGCGTAATGTAAAACAATTGCATATGAAGGTAAAGGGAGGAGTTTGAGGACGCAAACACAATGTTGACACAGAGATTTTTTATCTGTGGTTCCGATAGGTGGTGCTATCATACATCCACGTTGATGGAGACTTAAACCCACGAAGGGTAACGGTTGCGTGAGTCCACGGAGGGCTCCACCCACGAAGGGTCCACGAACAAGCAACCTTGTCTATCCACCATGGCCGTCGCCCACGAAGGAGTTGCCTCACTAGGGGTAGATCTTCACGAAGTAGGCAATCTCCTTGCCCTTACAAACTCCTTGGTTCAACTCCACAATCTTGTCGAAGGCTCCGAAGTGACACCTAGCCAATCTAGGAGACACCACTCTCCAAGAATTAACAAATGGTGTGTTGATGATGAACTCCTTGCTCTTGTGCTTCAAATGATAGTCTCCCCAACACTCAACTCTCTCTCATAGGATTTGGATTTGGTGGAAAGAAGATTTGAGTGGAAAGCAACTTGGGGAAGGCTAGAGATCAAGATTTATATGGTAGGAATGGAAGATCTTGACTTCCACACAAGTGTAGGTGGTTCTCCCTTAGAAAATGTATGCTAGAAGTGTAGGCACGTTCTGATGGCTCTCTCCACGAATGATGAGTGCGTTGAGGGGTATATATAGCCTCCACACAAAATCTAACCGTTACACACAACTTACCAAATTCGATGGGACCGAATTGTGAAACTCAGTCGGACCAATTTAGGAAATAATGTGACCGTTATGATTTTTGGTGGGACCGACATGTCATCTCGGTGGGACCGATATGGTTAGGGTTAGGGCATAATGTAATCTCGATGAGACCGATTACAAAAACTCGGTGAGACCGATCTTGGTAATGGACACACAGAGGGTTGGTCAGGCAAACTCGGTGGGACCGATTTGCTCATCTCGGTTAGACTGAAACGTTACAAAAAGGAAACAGTGAGTTTGCATTGCAATCTCGGTGGGACCGATCGCTCATCTCTGTTTGACCGAAATGTTACAAAGGGAAACAGAGAGATTGCAACCCCATCTCGGTGAGACCGAGATCCCTATCGATGAGACCGAAAATACTAGGGTTTGTGGCTGTGGCTATGGTATTTGAACTCGGTGGCGCCAGATAAATAGTCTCGGTGGGGCCGAGTTTGACTTTTGGTTTAGGTCATATGTGATGTGATAAAGTAGTTGAGGGCTTTGGAGCATATCACTAAGCACTTTGAGCAAGAAACTCATTAAGCAACACCTCATCCCTCCTTGACAGTATTGGCTTTTCCTATAGACTCAACGTGATCTTGGATCACTAAAATAGAAAATGTAGAGTCTTGTGCTTTGAGCTTGAGCCAATCCTGTTGTCCTTAGCATTTTTAGGGATCCACTTTTCTCATCCATGCCATGCCAACCATTGAGCTTACCTGAAATATTTATCTTGAAATAGCATTAGGTCAATGAGCTATATGTTGTTAGGAATTACCAAAACCACCCAGGGATACTTGCACTCTCACTCTAGGCGTTGGCAAAATGCATTGCGCATAACTACGCTTAATCTATGCTTAAGCATGCACTTTGGTCAGTAAAGCACAAGGCGGTGGCAAAACACACAATTAACGCCTAACGCTTTTTTGAACTATGGTAGCAATGGAATCTTAAATTAGAATAGTTGTTCTTCAGGTTTAGGCACTTGTTCTACATGAACAGAGTACAATAAGACGCAAGAATACAATACTTAAAAATAGAAAATGAGCTCATAGACCTTACCACATTCTTGTTTCGGGACCAGTACAGAACAAGGCGTTCCCAGTCATCGTCTAGTAAATGTGTCTTAGGAGAATGTAAGGGAATTTGATGAGTTTCTTTGCCGGTGAAGTGCATTTTCTTCAGGTAATTCCGATACTGCCACCAAGCATTCTTGAAGATAGCAGAGGTATTAGAATAGGTTACCTCATCCTGAGTTTCCAAATTGGTCCTTCTCTATAGTGGAAAATGGGAAAATTTGCTATATTATAACCATCATGGAGGTAGGATGTATGGGACAAAGCAAAGTAATTGCCATGAATAACATTACTTACACATAACTCCTGGACAAACACCTGCAACTGACATTTTCCTTCATCTTTAGTATAATATTTCCAAGATGGGAAGATACGCATATACGATTTAACAACACCAAATGCGATAGATGCTAAACTACGACTCGCTGGTTGTGCTTCCTCCACAGGAATAGGTGTACTAACTAGTGGAGTTGGGGTTCGCCGTGATAGTACTGGCCCTTTGGGCACGGGAGCTGCCTTACTAACTGCTCTTGTTTGGGAGCTCTATGGTGCATATGGTATTGTGTCAACAGGAACTGGGTTACTATCGGCTGGGGTTGGGGTTAGATTGGATGAAGCTGGTTCTTTGTCCATCGCAGTAGGGGTACAATCTGCGAGAGTTTGGGTTATGTGTGGTAGGGCTGGTTCTTTTGCATGTACAACCGGGGTGCTATCTCCACCAAGAGGTAGCACTGTTTTATTTGAAGACTGTGTTTTTAATCCGCTAGATACTGGCATCACCCGCTCCAATTCAAATGGCTGATAAATAGGAAACATAGTTGAATGTACAAACATTGTATGAGAGACGGATGAAATAGATAGTGTGGAAAAAAGAGGGCATGAAATAGTTGACATGTATATTGTTTAAGTAAAACGAATAGCATGACATAATTTCACACATATGATGTCTATCTAAACTGGATAGCATAGCATAACATAATTCAAAGACATGATGAATAACTAAACAAGATTGCATGCCATAATTCACCTACATGTTATCTAAGTAATCAGGATCGCATCATTTAATTCACATATGTGATTTATATGCTAAATAGAGGGCATTCGATATGATGTCTGAACTAAGATCATGGTGTTGAATATTGTGTATATGATGTCTAAACTATGCAATGCAAGACACCATATGCATGATATGAGTAGTATAATTGTGCCAAGTTAGAGCATACACCTCGCTGGGGGACTAGGAATGGTGATCTGTCTCTGAATCCATCTCTGAGGAGCTATCGGGACCCAACAAGAGATCTACTTTGACAGGTAGCACTGTTTGCTCTGAAGGCCTTGTTTTCACTCCAGATTTTTCCATCTCCCACCCAAATGGCTGATTCACAGGAAGAGTAGTTTAATGTACAAACATTGTCGACAAATGGAAATGTAATGAAGAAAAGGATGGGCAAGATATCATTCAAATATATGATGCCTGGTTAAATAGGATGGCATTGCACATTTCACATATATTATGGCTGGCTAAAAGACATGAGACTGCATAATTCCCATATATGATATAGAAACTAAACAAGTGGCATTATAGAACATGTCTAAACTGATCAGGTGACATATATGATGTCAAAAGTAGGCACTGCAGGGCAACATATGCATGATATGACTAACATCATCATGCCAAGGTAGAGCAAACACCTTGGGGGGTAAATAGGAGTGGTCAGCAGCGTCTGAATCCGCCTGAGAACAGATATCTTCCTCTGGAGTACAATCTGGAGAGGGGTGGGGAGGGTTTTCCATTGAACCCGCCATGGAGCGATGTCTGCATGACATTGTATTGCCATGCAAAACTCTTCTCTTTTTCTCTACATGTTCAACATGACTGTGTACAATATCTGACATGCATACAAAAAAATATGGTGAGATTATGTAAGGAGAGCATGTAGAAATTTAGAGTGATGGTAACAACCAGTGGATGGATCCAAAAATAATGATAGCACGCTAATGATTGCTTTAATTTAATAAAAAGATAGATGATGATTGATTTACTATTTGTTTCCCACGCAAGATGAACAACATAGGCATACCCTAGGTGAACCAGATATTAGACAGACATACTATTCATTGCTGCCTCGATATGTGCCCCACAACTAATTTAGAACTCAAGTTTGAACATTAATTTGGACCTGAGTTGGAGTCCAAGAGGTGAACAGGACAATAAAGTAGCAGGTAATTTTAAGCAATGCATAACATGAGCAGAAATAAAAGAGTGCGACCTCTCTTGTGGACCCATGTACTCCTGAGGTTCATCTGCTGAGTTGATGATGGTGATGCCGTTGCGGTGGGTGCCAGCAGCAGGGAAGGAGATCTGAGGCGGCGAAAGACGGTCAGGAGTCGTGATGTCTGATTTGGTGGATGCTTCTGTCGATGGAGCAGCTCAGGTGAGGTGGACGACGTCGCGGCAGGAGCAGGACAAACCACACAAAGTTCCCTTCGACACCTACCTGTAACTGAAGTAATTCTTTAAGGGCTCATTTGGCTTGCATGATTCTAAAAACGTAGGGATAGGAAAAACACTGGAATATGATAGGAATGCACATGGTAAATAGAGCATTTGTAAACACAGGGTTTCTATCAACTTGGGTGTTTGGTTTACAGGAATTGGAAGAGCAGAGGAATGCAAAGAAACATGGCCAAAATAAAGTGAAATCATATGAAAGAGTGTATAGTTAGAATGTTATTCTGCCACTAATGCACTTGGTCTTGTTTTCATGCATAGGATTTTTAAAAGTAGGTCCAGGTGGATGTTTTGCTTCATTCCTTTCAACAAAATGCATGAATAATTGAATACTAGAGTGCCATTGGAAAATTCCCTATTGCTATTTTTTTCCATTGAACCAAAATATACCTAATGGATAGACATGAATGTATAGTAATAAGTGATGCAACAAGTGTACAACCTCTTTGCCGTAGCCGTGTAGACCTCAACATCATTGGGTTGGTCGCTGGAGCACTTGAGGCAGAGGTGGCTATCAGAGGTGTGGAGGAAGATCTGAGGAATCTGTAGACATCGTCCAGGGCACTGCTCTATTGTGATGGATCGTTCTGTCATTGGAGCAGCTCCGGTGAGCCGTAAGACGTCAAGGATGAAGCATTACAAGACAGACATCGTTAATCTCAAGTGGGATTCTAATAGCATCTCCAATAGATGATGTAAAATAGATGTAAAATTTACATCACCAAAAAACCAGCTGACTACAACAGATGAGGTAAAAACTGTTGACTCTAAACTTAACTGTCGAAACTGAAATTTACTGTGGAATCTGAATGTTACTATCGAAAATGAACACAATGGTAGCAGAGAGGCACTTGACATATAGTTTATGGAGGGCCTGCAGTTCGTCTTCAACCTGCACCCCCCTGAGCCGCCAGCCACCACCGGCCGAACCCTCGGCCCCAACGCCGCCTCACCGCCCCGAAGCAACTCCCCACCGCCGCCCCGGCCAGCCCTCTAGGCCCCCCGCCCCCACCCCGAACCCTAAGATAGATAGTGTGGTACCTCTCCGGCGAGCCCACGTCCCCGCTGCGGGTGGTTCTTCCTTAACTCCGGCGAGCCCCCCCCCCCAACCTCTGAAAATTGATTGACCCAAAAGTCGATTCAGTCGACTGAAGTGTGGCTAAATCGGAGCAGAGCAGCAACACGAGCGAGGGGTAGAGCAGCAGCAACAGTGTGAGCGAGCGAGTGAGAGCCGGAGTAGCAGCAGCTGGGCGAGCGAGCGATCGAGCGAGAGCCGGAGCAGCAGCAGCAATGCGAGCGAGAGCCAGAGCAGCAACAGCAGCGCGAGCGAGAGAGCGAGAGACGGAGCAGCAGCAGTAGATCCGACTAGTATGGATGCCGCCGCCGGAGGGGCCTCGCACGGGGGGAGAGCCGCCATGGAGATGTCGCCCGCAGCGCCGGCTTCAAGGTAGCCGCTCCATGGGGGTGCTGGATGGAGCACCATCGGTGCCGGGAGGTCGAGTTAAGGAGAAGGTGCGATGCGATGAGTGTACAACCTCTTTGGTGGCGCCGAGTAGGCCTCGGCTTCGTCCGAGGAGTCGGTGAGGATGTTGTGGTTCTGGTGGAGCAGGTTAAGGCGGCGCTGTGGGGATGGAGCAGCCGCGATAGATGAAGCGATCATCGGAGCAACTCCTTGGAGGTGGAGGACGGGGCGGCTGAACCGGCAGGACGACGAGATGGACGACGGATCCTCATCTGGGGAGGTGGACGAGGGACGTCGAGCTATTGCGATGGACGACATCGTCGGGGAAGAAGCTCCGGCTGGGCAGCGGTGAGGTGGCGGGCGGAGGAGGGTGGGGTTTCGCGGCTGGAGCGGAGAGGTTATGGCGGCCTAAGATTTCGAATGGCGAAAAGGGGGCGATGGGAGGGGGTGAACCATGACTTAGGGACACACTTGTCCAAAATGTAGTGTGTGTTACAAATGTACCCCCCCCCACCAATTTGAACTAGCGGCCCTTTCGGCTTAGGGTTAGAAGGGGGATTTCACGTGTCGGGATTTGGCAGCTGGAGGGAGTTTTAGCGCACATTCTAATTTCGGGATAGCAAGGCGCGGGTTGTGAAGGCGCCAGTTTTGGGAGCACGATATCTGAATTTTATGGATATAACAAGACGCGGGTTGAATTTTAGGGACAAGCCTAACGTGTAGTAATATTGTACTTGTACGTACCAAATCAATTCGCACTTCCCTCAACCAAAAAGAAAACGAAAAAAATAAAACTATTAACACCACACAAAGAGAGAGTCTTGCCCCGTTTTACTATACAAATGCTATTCAAAGCTACTCCCTCCTTCCATCTATATAGGGCCTAATGCGTTTTTCGATGCTAACTTTGACCAAATATTAGTGCAATAATATATGACATGCAACTTACACAAAGCACACCGTTAAATTCGTCTGTGAAAGGTTCTTTCAATGATATAATTTCCACATTGTGCATGTCATGTACTATTAATCTTGTCAATAGTCAAAGGCGGTCTTAAAAAACTCATTACGCCCTATATAGATGGAAGGAGGGAGTATGAATCATGTTATGTCCAATTAAATTTTTTTGCTTGCTGTATAATGCATGTAACCTACTCATACCAACATTTTAGTGCATTCCAAATGTCTATACTACCGCTGCAATTCGAACCAAATTTGAATTCGTTTCTCTATTTCAATAAGAATCTACAATCGTGATTGTTGCCAACTTCAACCATCATTCGTGTATTACCTTAATAACACACCACATGATTACTATAGAGATAGATATGAACTATGTGTACTACACGAATTCGAATTCTATTTTTTTGAATACACTTGATGTTGATTCCAAATAGTACATTTGATGTACTAACTATATATTCATAATCTAAACCATCTTCCATACGTACACCATGTTTATCACACAAAATATAGTGCCCCGCCCCCTACATTATGACAAGTATTTAGACCTGAGTTGCAAAAGCCACACATTAGCCCAAATTATAATCAATGTTCTACATTATGATATCTTCTTCAAGTATCCGTATCCACTTTTTTATAATGAATTATGATCTTTGTTTGTCTTTTACACCTTCACGATCCTCTTCTGTTTGTAGCTAGCTACTGCTAACTTTCTATCGTGCATGCACACGCCCCCCTCTCACCCACCCTTAGCGTACCCTCCATCGCGCACGTACATTATTTCTCTCTAGGTCGTCCACCCGCGGTGTGTGTAGGCCCCCGGCTCCTTCTTTCTGGCACACACTGGTCGACACTAGCGGAGCTACGTGAGGGCCAAACCAGGCCATGGTCCGCCCAACTTTTCTGCAAAAAATAAGTATTTGTAACTAGGCCCAAGCCCCGCACTACAACACAGGCCAGCTACAGCAGCCTAGGTGTAGCACAGGTTCAGTTTGGCCCGCCCAACATTCTTTGTGTAGCTCCGCCACTGCCAGTCGATATACCTCTCTAGCCAAGTGTTCCTACAACAAACACATATATACTTCCCCTCTTCTCCTCTCACCGTCCATGCCCCCTATGTCCAATACGGTTCCACACAGGTGCACACTCCCGCCCCACTTTTCATAGATCACATACTCGCACACTCCTCCCCCCCTCGACATGGTAGGCCTCTCGCACCACCTCCTAGCCGCACCCTCTCCCATTTTCTGTCTCTCCGGACCTTATTTTCTTCTAACACATGCAGGCATGTATATGAACTGATCTCCCTACATATAGCCAGGTCGACTATAATTCATTTTCCCCAAGCACCGATACACTTACCTCGCTAGTTGTGTCTCTCCCTTTCTCGGACCCACGATGGTTGATCTTCCTATGTAGTTACGTATGCTTACCACAACCATATCTTCTCCCCTCATCATCCTTGCATACCTCTCGACCCGTCTCTCACACGCATGTGCATAGACAGACAGACATCCCCTGCCCTCTCTTATTGATATTGCACGCATACCCTCCGTTTGTCTAGCAGGCCTCTCCCACCATTTGTCAGACGCCACTCCACCACCAACCCTCCGACGCTCTACCTTTGGCTTTCTCCCAACCTTATTCCTCTGCTACACATATCTATGGATGTCGATCGATCTCCCTCAATACATAGCTAGGTCTCTCTCCTTCCCCACACATATACTAGTCGATCGGTCTCTGCCCCCTCCCCCTCCCCCCCACACACCGATAGTCGAACGTTGAAGGTAGGTATCCATGCCACGGAGAAAAATTGCACCTTTGCCTCTCAAATTCCAGTAGGCCATCCGCCCTGTATCTTTGGCGTGGGCAAACACAAATTCGATGGAACTCCTTATCGATCGCGTAGCCACACACTTCACCCACCCACGTACGTACCTGCACCTAAAGAAGAAGTGCATGCAGGACGCACATACTCACGTCTCGTTCCCAGCCACACCCGTGCGGGTACACGGTGGAGTTCGTTTCTGTATGAAAAGGCAACCCACGTGATAATTTGATGCTCGTAGCCGTTGTTTACTCGAAGGAGGGTCGGGTACCACGCCTAGACGGAACAATGTTCGACTTGACGCGTTAGTATTAAATAAAGTTATATATTCCTCAATGGCACATACATAATATAAATGATTGCCGTGGGGAAAATGGAAAAATTGGTTTGTCTCTCGTCACACCATCTCACACAAGGCGGTCGTGGCCTCTCTCTCTCAGTGTTGGTCAGTGATCTGGCCGCATCCCGTCCGCTGGCAGAAAGGGAGGATGTGCATCGTCTCTCCATTCGACGGCGTTGAGGTAGCACGTCCTGATCTGCGGTACCCGCCGTTCTCTCTGACCAAGCTCCGGCGTGGTAGGGCCTTCGCCACTTGCTCGCTGCCGCAGTATGGGTAGATCCCGACCACCGGTGCCCTCCTAGTAACATCCCGACGACCCTCAGGTACAGCTTCCTCCAGCCTTGCTCCACTACCCATCCTCCCACGTTGCTGCATGTGGATCTTCTTTAGTTGTTTGCTTAAATCGTATCTCGACCGACGTACTTTCCATCTTGCAATCTCGTCCTCAAACCATTTTTGATAAACCACCATGTGCTATATTTCCCTTATTACATGGAATATGCTTCTTTTTTGTCGGCGTATGTGTCTTCAACTCGTGTTATTGGGCAGTAATTGTTTCCTTTCGACCTTCTTTTGCAAACAGGGCTATCCATTTTCACCTTGTTGCTATTGCAACCTTTTGGTGAACTGCACAAATCACTTTTTTCTTAAGAGTGTTTTGTGCAGTTCCGCCAAAATGTCACACAAGCAACCTTTTTACATTTTTGTGGGACTGCAGAAAAGGGAGATGGTTTTGCTATCCTCCTCATCCAACTCTGTGCCTAATCTTCTCCAACAAGAAGTTAGTCCTAAAGAGAGATCGTAGAGGTGATCGGCTTCTATTTATGTGTGTTATGTTTCATCATCTAGTTCCACTATTATTATAATCACACTGACTGGATATCTTTGCAAATAGGGATGGTCCGCTCGATTTTAGTGGAGCTGCACAAAATGATCGGATTGTGGTGTCCTCCATACACCTCTTTTTTGGCTACAGAGCTGGGTGAAACTAGCTGCCAAGCAATGAACATTGTGCCAAGGAAATGGAGCCACCTACGAACAACATCGATCAATTATATATTTTTCTTTATTTGTACACCTTCTCACAACTTTGTCTTCAGTTGTGATGTGAATATTGGCGCTGATCTGCGAACCATTGAGATGCATTAGCCATGGTAGCCATGGTAGTTTCATTTGTATTTGATGGAATGTTGTAACGAGATAATCTCAAGGCAAGACACATGAACCCTAAGTTGAAACTTTTTTTTCTTGCAGGAACCAAAGTTGAAACCTTCATCGCATCACAGTACAATTTCATTAAAATTATGCGTACATATAAACAAATCCTGAAGGATTGATAGCAATGCCAGAAACAATTCAACTTCGTTTCGCCGACATGTTGGACATCCTTCATCAGGCTCCACCTGCCATGCAGCAATATTGAGTGCACAACACAACTTCAGGGAAAGATTCACCCCGGTCATTGTGCTGCAATAGTAATGACTAGTGAGCAGTCAAATCACAGAGCTCCACCTTCGCCGCAGTAAGTTGCTCGGACGAAGCAACCATCATTTCTCTGTTCCTTGAATCCACTGGTACTCCCATATTCCCAAAGTCATAAGTTGCTCGGGCGAATCAACCATCACTATATCTGCTCACGTGTGATGACCATAGGAGCTATACATTCAGATTGTATGTTAAAAAAAATAAAGGTCGATAACTTATGCGGCAAACTTTCAAAAACAAAAAACTAATGCGGCACCTCGGGCCAACGCGGCTAGATCACATTTTGCACGAGAAATTGCACACCATCCCGTTCCAACAGGTCAGTGAGACGACGACGAGTCCTTTTGTACTAGTATTTTCGAACGGACGTGTAGGCCGGGGCGCCTCTTCGTGTACCATGGCAAACTGGCAACCGTCCACCGAATCTTCAACTTTCCCTCAAGATTTGGAATTGTTGTTGCATGCTCTTCCTCCCTCCTCCATTTGCCTTCACCCTTCCTTCTGCCATTGTTCGATCATCTTCTCCATGGAGGGAACAGGCCGGAAACGACCCCGTTATTCTTGCCCCGATCTGAAAGATGACGTGGTGGAGGAACTCATTGATCGGTGTGACGTCATCACCTCGGCTAGGATGGCAGGTTCGTTCAAGACCATTCTTGACTCAACTAATAACATCATTACAAGGAACCCAAGGGTCAAGGAGCAGTATGATCTCCCCTATCTTCTTCACCGTGACTCTGATAACTGGCATGGGGATGACGGAGGCCTCACCTTGTGCAAGTTGATGCCGCTTGATAATTATATGTATGATGTTAAGATGCCATCGCTTGAGGGCAAGGATTGGGCATGCGCAAATGGAGATTGGGTTGTTTATATTGGGTACAACTGCAAGTTGGAACTTGTGAATGTGTACACTCGTCACCGGGTTCCACTTCGAAAAACCATAGCAGACTGCCCAGAGGTTGAGCACACCGGTATTGTACGCACGTTCAAATACGATCATGGTGACTGTCTTCTACGGAAGATAGCAAATTGTCAAGTTCCCAATAGCTCTTGGAATTACAAGAACTATGAAGTTGTTGCTATCTTCGACAAGCTTGTTGCCGTCCTTTGTGGTTCGACTCGATGGATGTTGCTCAAAAATCAGTTTCTATACACGGATGTGTATTGTGATATAATTCAATAAGAGGGTATTGTGTTTGCTTCGACCACTCATGGCACTGTTTTTGCATGGGATCCTCGTAGTTTCGGTACGTTTGTCTTCCACCGTAATTATAATTGTTTCATCCACATGCATGCGGGTTAGCAATTTTCCCTTTACTAATTAACCTTCTTCTTGTGTTTCCAAGGTCCTATGAACATTCCATAACCTATACTTGAAAAAATTTATAACCAATGGGAATATGACAATGGTGATGATCACGAGCATGAGGACGAGCAGAACTTATATACTCAGTGGCGCCTGGAAACTAATTCCGATGGATCACCTCTTCTTGTTTTCATACAGTGCACTGAGTTTGTTACTACTGAGGGAGCACGTGTTGTCTCCCATGGTCGCACTCTCCGGACCTATTCCAACACTTGTTGCATGGTATTCGGGATGGATACTAGTGTGCTAGCACAAACACCTTCTCCCTAGTACAGAATTGATAGTCTTGGAGAAAACTCGCTTTTCCTTGGACAAAACTATCCGATGATGGTGAAAGGCAATCCAACTGCTATTGACACAACGTTACTAGTACCATTTATGAGAAGCAACTGTATCTATACCTCGGACATTTGGGTGACTCCTTACCCTGGTACTGGTATAGTAGGCCGCTTGAGCCTGGATGATTAGTCCTGCGTTGGTCTCGAGATTGACAATAGATGGCTCATCCTAGAGAACCACTTGTGGTTCAAAGCAAGCGTTACCAACGCCAATGATTGGTTGAGTTGAAGTTCATTTCATTGCTTGTTATTTGTTGTGTGATGAAAACTTTAGTATTTATAATGTATCCTCGTTGTCGATGTGGGTTGATGACCTATTGTATGTAATAAAATGATATGCCTGTGATAAACTTACTAAATTTATGAATGGCTTTCAAGTCGCTTCTTTGAGTGAGTGGTGCGACGAGGCAAAAATATATTTTCCGAATACATAATTGTACGTGCATTGCAGCAGGTTATTGGATGAGGTGAATCAACAATAGTAGTACACTATTTGTACTAGCTTCACATGCTTTGCATGTCGGGCGGGTGTTTTTACTGTAGCCATATGTTAATGTGTTCGCTGTACATAACCAGCACCTCGAATCCTCGATACTACTAGTAGGAGTACTATATAAGTAGTAGGAGTAGTAGGGTGGCATGGGCCAAAACAAGCATTCACGTCCAGGAGTACGGCACATGCCACCAGCACGACATCCATCTGACACCATATTTCTTGGAGTCCGTGCTAGAGCAATCTCTTCAACCTCATCGTTTCTCTAACTTTAGCCATCGCACGGCGGGCGAGGTGGGGGTTTGCCGATAGTCGGTTTACTCAACTACGGTCCCACTTGTAAGGCCAACTCCGACGCACGACCCCAAATGGACCTCCGTTTTGCACGAACTCCAACGATAATAAGCAAGACCAAAGAAAACTAGAACCACAAGAATACATTTTAGAAGATATCCAACTTTCATAACTGCTCCTGTAAGTTGGATTAGTGCTTTCTCGATGCATTCATTGTTGATCTGCGGAGGCTCGATCTTGCGTGCTTCTTTCTTCTTCGAGTGTAAAGAAGTAGACGTTGCTTCCTCGCATCTAGTCTCATGTCTAGCCTCTATTCTAGTAGGAGTATCAAGAAGTGCACTAGTCTCATATCTAGAACATCTACTAAATTGCACTCAATCAATATACCGATGTACTCTTCTTCCCAATACCAAAACTTACATCCATTCTACTTCCCCCGTTCCACAATACATGCCTTCTATTTGTCATAGATGTATCTAGACATGCTTTAGTATATAGGTACATCCATTTTTGGACAAATGGAAGTCAAGTATTTTGGAACAGAGGGAGTACACAATAAAATTTCTAAGTTAGCACAATTAGTCTAATCTGAGAGCACAACCGAAGATTTGGTCGGGTTCTTCCTCCTTTTGCCGACACGTGGAACATCCAGCATCCATGTCCTGTCATGCAAGAAAATAGAGTGGTAGTTGAAGCCACGTGATGTGCATCTTGGGTTAAACTGTAAATAGAATCTTACTACTCTTGAGTAACTCCAAAAGGGGCCACCGAAGATCTTTATTGGATTTGTTTTTCATCACCAGCATGTCGAGGTGAAAGATTTCCAGGTTCAGTGGGTCCTCTTGCGTTTTCACTGACATGTGGGACCGCATATGAGCAAACAGACGATGGGCTCCGCATCCGCTAGCTGGCTAAGAAGAGAGATAGAGGAGGTCTGAGCATGGACTCTAGGAAATTTGTTCTACATAACCAGCACCTCGATATTCGGGTGTGGTTGTTTCTAGAATAAAAAAAGGAGGTACCGCTACTTATGTTACTCCCACTACGCCTAGCCTAAGTTAGTAGGTGACCTTGCGCTTGGCTCTTCGCCTCTTCTGGAAGTTGATGGTTCTACAGTTGTACTTTTGGCAATCTGACACCAAATGAACTGCTGCACGTCCACCGCTTGTAAGAAAAAATTTCTCCTCGTGTTGTGAGCCACCACGCACGCGTTGGCGAGGGAGAAGGCGTAATCAAGCTTCTCGTCATTCTGCGAGTTAATAGGACACATCAAAGTTATTTAGTACATGCTCTCTCCAAAAAAAGGCTGACCATGTCATTGCTACCATCCCGTGCTCCGTCGTTGAGTACGTGCACTATTCACGTGTCATCCAGGAGAAAAAAATATTGCGTATGTGCCATTGAAGTGCACGACTCACTTATGCACTGCTTATCTGATTATCTCCATTTTCTTGCATGACACGTGCACCTTGATGCTAGATGTCTCGCGTGTTGGGAAAAGGATGAACAAAGCTCACGTAAAAGAAAAGAGGTGAAGAGCATAGATTCCCGACGACCGAGAAGGAGCAAGGAACCTCTCGGTGGAGCGTCTGCAAGGAACCTTGCACGTTTTCCCCTGTTTTTGCCGCCTGCCCACCTATAAACAAATAAAAGAACATGAACTCTTCGCTAACCACTAGAAATAGTACATCAGGATGCTAAGTTGAAGATGTTTGGTACTCCCTCTTTCCCCAAATATAAGTCTTTTTAGAGATGTCAATAAAGAACTACATACGAAACAAAATGAGTGAATCTACACTCTAAAATATGTCTACATACATCCGTATGTTGTAGTCTATTTGAAATGGCTAGAAAGACTTATATTTAGGAACGGAGGGAGTAGTTTATATTGATAATCACGCAACAAGCCACGCATGTACATGATGCATGCAGCCACGCATGTACACAAGCCAATGCACTAACTCCATCCGATCCAACTCATGCACGTACACGCACAACATGGAGCACACAACGCACGTACACAACACGTGCATGCACACATGCTCGGCCGCAGAATGCACGTGAATAACACATGCATGCGCACACACTCGGCTACATGGAGGCGTGCGCCATCTGCAGCGACGTCCGGTTCGTCGTGCTACGGCGAAGCTCGCACACAACAGCACCTACGCATCTCTTGCAGCACCTCTCTACCGTCGTTGCTCAACGACTAGTCGGAGATGAAGACAACCGCAGCCTCAACCTTAGAGCTAGCATCGATGGAAAAACACGCACGCTGCCTGCACACGAGCAAGTATGGAGTGCCCATGATGTGGTGCGTCCCTAGTCGCCTCTACTCCTTCTGCGCACGTTGTCTATCAAGGCGGCTACATGCTAATGATGATGTGGGTGAGACCTTCTAGGACTCAGATGATGACGAGGAAAATTATGAGACACAAGGTGACGTACACCGTCAAGGTCCACGGTCAAGGGGGTGCTAGTAAGTGCTTAGATGTGCTTAGATGAGGAGCTAAGTGCATTAAATGGCTTAGTAACTCAAGTCTTCAATGCATAGGTGCTTAATTTATTGGTGCCACATCATATTTTATGCCTGCGTGGCAGGCTTAGCAGCTATACATGATGGAGCACTGGGAGAGGCCAAGGCTGGTCATAGTGGGGAGTAACTTATACTGTAACATATTACTATGTTACTCTAAACATCTCTATAAACCGGAAAGGAGGTAGTAGTAACATAGACTAGTGTCATATGCAGAGTATGGGAGCACATGATATTTCCCCATCCGGACCAATCCCAAGTTGGCTTCTCACCTTCTTGGCCCAACAAAAACCCCTCCCCCCTCCCGCGCACGCTTCCCGCCCAGTGCCAGCTGAGCCCGCCGCTCCACATTGATGGCAAGTCAGGGCGACATGACCTCTCACTGCTTCCGCCATTGAAGCGGTGCGCCGACCGAGGGCACCGCCCGCTGCACGCCCGGCATTTGAGACTACACAGTGGAGAGTAACTTTAGAGCAAGTACTACAATTAGATGACATAAGCAGGCTATAAGGATTTAAATATAGTATTTGTGCTTAGTTGAAGGAGAGAGAAGTGGAGAGAAAAGAGAACCGGATTGTAAACGTGTAGCCGGTTGTACTCCAACATACTTTGTGAGACAAAAGGTGGGGCCATTATTAATGATATAGTATTTATACTAAAGGGACTAACAGACGCCTTAATTACTTTTTTTTGAGACAAACCTTGGTGGGGCTATTATTGACTTGGACGTGGGGTTTGGGGGCCAAAGGCCTACTATTATACTCGCAAGACCGGCCTGACATGCTCTACCGTAGTCGCCGCTGTATCATATGGTTTCACACCCTTCCAGATCTTAGCGCCGCCACGCAATTCTTCTCTAGACCTCCTTCCAGCGTGCACCGCAAGAAGGGACAACAGTCCTCCGAACCCCGCCTTTCGTGATCCTGTACGGGAGAGGGGCGATCAGGTTTTTGGGGAGCACACTCCTGTGACTGCTGCCCGCGATGACTTCCTCAATGACAGCCTTCTTCCCCGACCTCGGTAACCTCTTCATCAACGACATGAGTGACAACATCAACCACAACGGTTTTGCTCCCCCCGTACAGTATGTGATTCTGTCCTCCTGGTTTAGTCCGCATCATTACTTTGATGTTCGCAATTGTCGTCATGATCCATTTACAGCTGATTCGGATTAAATCTCATACTAAATTGGTCATATATTCAACAATCCAATCCAAAAACCTGATTATAGACAATTTACTCCGAGTGGTTTTGCTGCGCTTTTGAAGCCGCCTACTTTTAAGGGGGTGCAATATAAAAGGTGGCGCACAAGAGCAGTATATTGGTTTCAGATCATGTACTGCTACGACGCCACTAAGGGTAAGCCTGAGGGCATTCTTAATCCTACACAACAGGAAGCTTTTCAGAACATGGATATCCTCTTCAAAGCCGCCCTGCTGAGTGTTCTTGACGATTCCATTGTGGATTCGTGTATGTCATTTGACAGCAGCAAATACATGTGGGCTGCGCTCGAGGCCACGTTTGGGCCCTCGGGTGCTGGCAACGAGTTGTACGTCATGGAGCACTTCTGTGACTACACGATGACTGATGAGCGCTCTGTTGTTCAGCAGACTCATGAGATACAGTCACTCCCTAAGGAACTTGAGTACTTTAAGTGTGTGTTGCTGGACAAATTTGTTGCTGGGACCATCATTGCCAAGCTTCCACCTTTGTGGAATGATTTTGCTACTTCTCTGAAAAACAAGAGACATGAGTTTTCTGTTTTGGATCTCATAAGAACTCTTGATTTTGAGGAGAAGGCAAGAGAAAAAGACACACGTGCTTGGGTCGTTGAGGGAGCTTCTAGTGCCCACATGGTACACGAGAAGAACTTCCAGCCCAACCAGCCCCAAAACAACAAGAACAAATCTCAAGGGAAAGGCAAGTTTGATGTAAAGAACAAGCCGTCACATTCTACCAACTTCAAGAAGAATTCTCATAATGGGGGATACAAACCTCAATTTTGGTAGCACCACACAAAATTTATATGGCTGCATCTACCTGCTGTCAGCTAACCTCATGGTGCTCCAGGTAGTCCTACATTCGTAACTACGTACAATGACCACCACAAGATGAAATTAGCTTATTTGTACATTCACTTGCTGAATGCAGTGCGGAACGATCCTGTCATGTGTGGAGGAGCAAACAAGCAGTGCAACCGAAGGTGGAAATCAACCAAGGACTTATCCTCAGGTAGGTCAGTATCCCCTTCGTCCAGATGATTGTGTTTTGTCATGCCGAGCTATTGATATGTGCTACTGTTTTGCAACACAGTTTAAGTACGACTACTATTTTCCTATCTTTTCAGATTCAGGACAATGAATATGATTCCAGGGGAACTGCACAATATGGACTCATGTTGAGTCATCTCTATTGCATCATGTGTTTGCTGCAAATGTGTCAGCATCAATTGCAAGATGAGGCAGCTAGCTAGATGTGGAGTTGCTAACATGCTCAAAGTGCTCGCAACATTGAGAAGAAACAAGCATGCCCAGGAAATTAATGCGTGCGCAGGGAGGCCCTTTGCTTAGAGAAGCATCGACCGATTTTCTTTATTTCCACACCTTCTCACAGCTTTGTATTGGTTATAGTATGGTGAATCATTGAGATGCATAGATATGCTGAACTTTTGTTCTTTTGAATGTTAGTAGGCATACCGTATCTTCTGAAGCTTAGTTTAATGTGAGTGTCTGCATCCAGTACCGCATCCTCTAATTTGGTGGATGCACACAGAGAAAATAAATCTCCTTAATTTACTCCACAACCACCCTATTAAATAGGCCTAGTAACAAACTAGGCGCATGCAGTGGCCGGCGGGCACATGCATCCTGCATGCATGGCCAGTCAGCCAAGTCCATGCGCCAGCTCCAATGTAGCAACGCAAAAGAAGAGAGCGATTCTTGGGAAAAAGCGAGTA
>NC_057795.1:437646149-437658537 GCF_018294505.1 Triticum aestivum
GTCCAGAAAACCCCCGCTCACCTTCTTCCTCACTTGTACAGAAAACACCTGCTCCTCTTCTTCCACTCCTACAGAAATCCCCAGCCCTCCTTCTTCCCCACTCGCACTGCCACTAGGCTCGTCTCTGGCTACTCTGCTCAAACCCGTGAGCTCGGCATGACGCCCACAAGGAAATGGAGTCGGCTGGCCCCAACGCCAAGAAGATGAGGCTCCCGCCAACGGCGACGCCGGTTGTAGGTCCCACACCCGGTAGCGCGGGGAGAAGCGGAGAGCCCTCCCACCCGGATCTAAGGAACCGGTATAATCTCCGGTGGACCGCATCAGCGATCTCCCGGACGTCATCCTTGAGGAGATCATCTCGCTTCTCCCCACCAAGGATTGCTGCTGCACACAAGTCCTCTCAACTCGGTGGCGCCCTCTATCGCGCACCGCGCCCCTCAATCTCGATTGTCGTCAGATATCTGTCCTTCCTGAATTTGATCTCCTTAGAGCCATCATCTCTTCTCACCAGCAGGGACCCATTCAATGCCTCTGCATCCCGACACGCTACCTGCTGTCCATACCCGGCAAGGTGGACGCTTGGCTGACATCCCCTGAATTCGGAAAATTCCAGCAGTTTGAGTTGTACCATTACCACAAAAGTTTGATACCACGAACACACCAAGAATTCGTGCCCACACCACTGTTGTCCATCTCGCGATTTTCCTCCTCTCTCCACACCGCCACCTTCGCTAGGTGCCATCTACCAGACGATCTGGTACAAATACTTCGACTCCCACTGCTAAAAAAACTTTTGCTTGTGGTGGTTTATCTGTCAGAGGCCTCACTGCACAGCATCATCCACTCCAATTTCCCTGCCCTAGAGCACTTGCTGATTGTTTTGGGAATTGAAATCCGCATCAGTTGTCTCCAAATAAAGCTGCCTCACCTTAAAAGCATTGGAATTTATTTTGAAGGACAGCAGCTCATCATCAAAGATGCCCCTTCACTTGAAAGGTTGCTCCTTGATAATTGTTATACACCTTCACAAATAACTGTTGTCTCTGCGCCCAAACTGGAGACCTTGGGTGTAATTCGTGACCCGTTTAATAATCATAAGGAGTTGGTGTTTGGCTCCTCACATTTCAGGTACCGTATATTATCATCTACACATTTGTAATCATATGCTACATTTTTCATTTGTGCACATAAGTTTTATATCATCTTGGAGTACACTTTGGGTACTAATATTATGTTATGCTCAATGAAGAGTTCGTCTATTGATAGCCTATCAATGCTGCTGGATTCTGTCAAGATCATATATATCAGAATGTATAGTTTTGATATGGACATAATTATTGGCTTGCTGTGATGCTTTCGTGGAGAATTTATACAAAGAGGTGATGATTTCATGCACATTGAAAGCCCGTATATATTGTACTAGAATTAACTGTTCAGGTGTCGTTCTTTCGACATACTCTTTTTTCAGACCTTAACAATTTTCAATCTTCATGTCTACTTAGCCAGAACCACATGGAGAAAAACATATAACCAATAGGTTGCATAATAAGCACAAGGATTTTCTCAGTTCTCATGACATTCATTTGAGGACAATAACGATGGAACGATATGCATCCAACCAGGCAAATAGAAGCTTTGTCACATTCTTCCTGTTGAATGCGAGGTTACTATTGTCCATGAGGCTTAATTTTTACCGCAAGAGATTTCTCACGGACGGACATGTTGAACAGCAAAAAAAGAAGTTTCAGGTGGACAAATGGGCTTCTAAACATGTTCGACTTCTATTTACAACAAGTTGTAGTCATCCTGAAATAAACTTATTTGCACAGGATGTTGATTTTATGGTTCAGACCGATCCATTTGTTTGTGACTGCAAAAAAGAGTGGTTGGGTTAGATGTTACTGTCATGTTCAATCTGGGTTTTGTCTAAAAATTTGATGAACAATTAATCCTTGGGCTTTTTGTACCATTTGTATGCTTGAGTTGCATGTTGTTGGCCTCGTACTCCCCTCCACCTGCCACTACACTGCCGCATCTTCCACGACTGCTGTTCGTTCCCATCCGAGGCCTCGCCGTCGTTCTCCGCCTTGGTTCGCTCGATGTGCCCTCTGCCGTCTGGGGTTGTCAACATGGTAAACAACCAAGAGGAATCAGGACATGACTGTACGTGGAGAGGCTAACAGTAGGGACCCACCAGGGTCATTGCATTTCGCAAGCAGGAGCCTCGTTATTACAAGCCAAAAAAACACTTCCTCCTAATTGTTTGACAACTAGGTCCCACACCATTGTCAATGTACTCAATAAACGAGAAAATTACACAATGAGCGGATAACACCAGGGACCCAGCAGCTTGCCCAGTTGTTTTTTAGTTTCAGAGACGGAGCACAATTGCACGTTGTGCGGGGGCTGTGGCCCGTCTAGCTCATGCTTACGCTTTTATTAAGCACATGACGAGCCCAGTTGATATATTTTTTTCTTTCTGAAATTGGCTAGCCCAGTTCTTTTTTTGGAGAATACCAAAACCGAGGCCTACTTTCTTTTCTCAGCCCTACTGGGCTGCAAATCTTTCAAGACGAGGAGGGATGTAAGTAGTAAGAAATGGGCTTCCCTAGAAAATGGCTATAAGTTGTAAGAAATGGACTATAAATTTTTAAACCAAAGCCAACCGACAATTGCACTAAAATATCATTTTTTTCAGGATTTCTCTACTCTCTACTCTTATAAAAACCAAAGCCAACTGGCAATTAAATTAAAATATCATCTTTTCTCCCACAAGATAAGCTACTCATACAAATGCATCTTCATGTTCCGTGCAACGAATGGGCATCTTGCTAGTTAAGATTCTAAATTTCATTCATTTGTTTGCGGAGAAATGTTTTTTGAATTTTATTTTGATATAATTTTTTGAAAATTATTTTTAACGCGACTTGAAATTTTGTGATTAAAAGAGTTAGGACCCCACCGAAATATTCAAAATTTCGTTGAATTTTTTAGAAGTGCCCAGAATATATGGTCTGTAATGCTAATAAAAAGAATATGGGCTTCAAATATCCTTAAGAATTAGCAAATTGGCTGTAAATTATTGTAAATAATGGCTAATGGGTTGTATGCTGTTTTGCACAGATTTCGAGGCTAACTTCTGGGCCTACTAGGTTGACGATGACGCTGTGCTAATTTTTTTTGATGCGTACGCAAGGCTTTGTCAACTTAGTCAACACACAGCAGTGACTGTTGGATGTCCATCCAACGGCCGCCGTGCATCTTCAATCTCTGATCTTCTTGCTCCAGCCACCCCAACCAGTGCCGGCGGGACTGCCTACTCCCTCCTCCCATGGCTGGCTGTGCTGCTGCCAGGTCATCCCTCTAACCACCCACGCATCCTGTTATTTTCCGGCGACGTCAGCCTCACCCCGCAGCCGACTGATACGTCTCCAATGTATCTATAATTTTTTATTGTTCCATGCTATTATATTACCTATTTTGGATGTTTATGGGCTTTATTTTACACATTTATATCATTTTTGGGACTAACCTACTAACCGGAGGCCCAGCCCGTATTGCTGTTTTTTGCCTATTTCAGTATTTCGAGGAAAAGGAATATCAAACGGAGTCCAAATGGAATGAAACCTTCGGGAGCGTGATTTTTGGAACGAACGTGATCCAGAGGACTTGGAGTGCAAGTCAAGAAGCAACCGAAGCTCCCATGAGATAGGAGGGCGCCCCCCTATAGGGCGCGCGCCCCTGTCTCGTGGGCCCCTCGGGCGTCCACGGACGTACTTCCTCCTCCTATATAAGCCTACGTACCCCAAAAACATCCAAGGAGCAGACAAAACACAATTTCCACCACCGTAACCTTCTGTATCCGCGAGATCCCATGTTGGAGCCTTCGCCGGCGTTCTGCCGGAGGGGGGATCGACCATGGAGAGCTTCCACGTCAACACCCTTGCCCTTCCGATAAGTTGTGAGTAGTTTACCATAGACCTACGGGTCCATAGTTATTAGCTAGATGGCTTCTTCTCTCTTTTTGGATCTCAATACAGTGTTCTCCCCCTATCTTATGGAGATCTATTTGATGTAATCTCTTTTTGCGGTGTGTTTGTCGAGATCCGATGAATTGTGGGTTTATGATCAAGTTTATCTATGAATAATATTTGAATCTTCTCTGAATTCTTTTATGTATGATTCAATTATCTTTGCAAGTATCTTCGAATTATCAGTTTGGTTTGGCCTACTAGATTGATCTTTCTCCATGGGAGACATGCTTAGCTTTGGGTTCAATCTTGCGGTGTCCTTACCCAGTGATAGAAAGGGTTGCAAGGCACGTATTGTATTGTTGCCATCGAGGATAAAAAGATGGGGTTTATATCATATTGCTTGAGTTTATCCCTCTACATCATGTCATCTTGCTTAATGCGTTACTCTGTTCTTTGTGAACTTAATACTCTAGATGTAGGCAAGAGTCGGTCGATGTGTGGAGTAATAGTAGTAGATCCAGGCAGGAGTCGGTCTACTTGTTGCGGACGTGATGCCTATATACATGATCATGCCTAGATAATCTCATAATTATTCGCTTTTCTATCAATTGCTCGACAGTAATTTGTTCACCCACCGTAATACTTATGCCATCTCGAGAGAAGCCTCTCCTGAAACCTATGGCCCCCGGGTCTATCTCTTATCATATTTGCTTCCAATCTACTTTTATTTGCATCTTTATTTTCTGCATCTATATTATAAAATACCAAAAATATATTTATCTTATCATACTATCTCTATCAGATCTCACTTTCGCAAGTGGCCGTGAAGGGATTGACAACCCCTATATCGCGTTGGTTGCGAGTTCTTTGTTTGTTTGTGTATGTTCGTGGGACTTGTTGAGGAGCCTCCTACTAGATTGATACCTTGGTTCTCAAAAACTGAGGGAAATACTTACGCTACTGTGCTGCATCACCCTTTCCTCTTCAAGGAAAACCAACGCAAGCTCAAGACGTAGCACCGACCAGTCAACGCTCGTACTCCCCTTAGCGTGGTCATCCACTGTGGTGGCTTCGCCGGCTCTGGGTGGTTCTCTTCCTGGGCCTCGCCCTCGTCCACCGGGTTTGTGCTCTCGGTGTGTCGAGGTCAACATGGTCAAAAAACAATAGCCATCGGAAGAGGTTGACAGTAGGGGCCCACACAAGGAAAATGCCTCCTTATTATGCGCAAAATAATGAATCCTCCACTTGATAGCTAGGACCCACTGGAAGGGCCTCTGTATTTTGCGAAAAAACATTCCCCCCACTGTCAGCTCATACCCACCGGAATTTCCTCCTTATTACGCACAAAAAAAATGAATACTCCCCCTGCTAGCTGGGACTCACCTTGGTGGGAGGCTGACTTGTGGGCCTACTAAGTTGACGGGGACAGAGGGCTTTGTCAACTTAGTCAATATGAACGATTCTAGCTCTAGTGACCATACGATGTCCATCCAACGGCCATAGTGCTTCTTCAACCTCTGGTCTTTGTGCTCCAGTCGCCCAAAGTAGCGCCGGTCGTGCCGCATACTCCTGCCTCCTGTGGCCTGCTGTGATGTCGTAGAGGCCTCACTGCCCCCTACTACTCCCACTGCTGGCCAGGCCATCCCTCTACTCACCTACAACCCCTGTTATTCTGCAGTGACGGCAGCCTCACATGGCAGCCGAACCAGTGAACCCTCGTACTCCTCTTCGCGTGGGCATCCATTGTTGCGTCTTCCCCGGCTCCGCGTCGTCCCCTTCCTTGGCCTCGCCGTTGTCCACCGCCGTGGTGCTCTCGGCGCGGTGTGGTCAATGTGGTCAACGATCGACTTCCATCGGAAGTGTACTATATGTGGAGAGGCTGACAGTCGGGTCCACGGCAACGCAAGGAAGTGCCTCCTTATTACGCGCAAAATAATTATTCCTCCACCTGACAGTGGGGACCCACCGTACGGGCCACTGTATTTCATGAAAAGAATGATTCTCCCCCCCTGACTGCTGGGACCCACCAGCTACATCTTCGCACGCAAGGAAGTGCACCCGGGCAACAAAAAAATGATTCTCCCCCCTGACTGCTGGGACCCACCAGCTACATTCTCGCATGCAAGGAATTGCCTGACAGTCGTGACCCGCCTGGTCGAATCATACATAGCGTTGTCATTCTGGTCGCGAATGTGTACGTACATACTGGTGGATGTAGAGGCGCGCCGTAGTAAAGGCGCGCACTTAGCAGAACACGTACGTACGTCGACCAGTGTGCAACAAAGAAATTACGACCACGTACGTAGATATGGGCGGGGTCTTGAACGCCTACTCGCGCATATATACGTACGGCCAGGGCTCATTTACATGGATGGGTCGGAATGGAGAAACATCGTTGTCATCGTGTTCATGGGGAGCCAACCGGCTGGGTCGGAACAGAGTGCATCGTCATGTTCATCGGGAGGGCTTGGCCAGAACAGGCGATGGAAATGAGGCCTGGCGTACCGCAATGTCACGCCCAATATGCACATGATGACATGATAAAATGCAACACGCAAGCAAATGACATGGCAACGACGGCGAATAACGGGCAGACACATGGCGCATCAAATCCGGGGCGTTACAACACTCCTCCACTAACAAGAGATCTCGTCCCGAGATCTTAGGACCGAGACGGAAGGGAAAAGTGATGAGGTGACATAAGAACGCAAGAGAAGAAGCAAAGAATCGAGAGCACTCGAGAAAAAGACAGGAATGACGAGAATGACAAGAATCGAAAGCTCACGGAATCAGATAGACTATGAAACCACTCTGGTTAGAACAAGATAAGATATCTCTTATTTAATTAATGCATCTATATACTTGGTAAAGGGTGGAAGACTCGGCCTTATGCTTGGTGTTTTGTTCCACTCTTGCCGCCCTAGTTTCCGTCATACCGGTGTTATGTTCCCGGATTTTGCGTTCCTTACGCTGTTGGGTGATTTATGGGACCCCCTTGACAGTTCGCTTTGAATAAAACTCCTCCAGCAAGGCCCAAGCTTGGTTTTACCATTTGCCTCACCACCACCTATACCTTTCCCTTGGGTCGGCCAACCCGAGGGTTATCTTTATTTTAGCCCCCCCCCAGGCCAATGCTTGTCCAAGTGTTGGTCCGAACCAAGTAGACTGCAGGTCCCCCTCGGGGAAACTCAAGGTCTGGTTTTACTCGTAAGATGTCTCATCCGGTGTTCCCCTGAGAACGAGATATGTGCAGCTCCTATCGGGATTGTCGGCACATTGGGCGACTTTGCTGGTCTTGTTTTATCATTGTCGAAATGTCTTGTAAACCGGGATTCTGAGTCTGACCGGGTCTTCCTGGGAGAAGGTATATCCTTCATTGATCACGAGAGCTTATCATGGGCTAAGTTGGGACAGCCCTGCAGGGTATAATCTTTCGAAAGCCGTGCCTGCGGTTATGTGGCATATGGGAATTTGTTAATGTCCTGTTGTAGATAACTTGACACCAGATCCGAATTAAAACGCATCAACCGCGTGTGTAGCCGTGATGGTCTATTTTCGGCGGAGTCCGGGAAGTGAACACGGTTTTGGGTTATGTTTGACGTAAGTAGGAGTTCAGGATCACTTCTTGATCATTGCTAGCTTCACGACCGTTCCATTTGCTCTCTTCTCGCTCTTATTTGCGTATGTTAGCCACCATATATGCTTAGTCGCTGCTGCAACCTCACCACTTTACCCCCTTCCTTTCCCATTAAGCTTTGCTAGTCTTGATACCCATGGTAATGGGGTTGCTGAGTCCTCGTGGCTCACAGATTACTACAACAACAGTTGCAGGTACAGGTTATGCAATGATCATGACGCGAGAGCGATGTTTGCTTGTTTTGGAGTTCTTCTTCTGCTTCTTCTTCAGTCAGGGGATAGGTTCCAGGTCGGCAGCCTGGGCTAGCAGGGTGGATGTCGTTTGAGTTTCTATTTGTGTTTCATCCGTAGTCGGATGTTGATATTATGTATGATGATGTTGTATTCGTGTGGCATTATATGCCTCTTGTATGTATCCCCATCTATTATGTAATGTTGATGTAATGATATCCACCTTGCAAAGCGTTTCAATATGTGGTTCTATCCTTGGTGGGACCTTCGAGTCTCTTTAGGATAGTATCGCATATTGGGCGTGGCAAGTTGGTATCAGAGCCTCGACCAACCCTAGGAGCCCCCTTGATTGATCGTGTAGTTTGACCGTTGTTGAGTCTAGAAGAAAACTTTTTCAGAGTCTTGTTATATCCGAGAGTAGGAATTCTTTTTACTCCTCAGTCTCTTCGTCGCTCTGGTCAGGAATCTTGATGTAGGTGTTTTGAATTACTCCTCTTCCCTTTCAAATTTTCTTTAGGATCACGCAGTTGGTTTTTTGGTCGTTTGTTCTCAGCTCTTTTCATCTGGTGCATTTCTCGTCAAGTTGACTCGAGCCTCTTCATCTTTGCCAAGTTCAATCCTCAGTTGTTTTCTTTTCCCACCCGCCCACCCTTTTTCTTATTGGAGCCAGAGTTCGTAATCGAGTATCCATCCTACTAGTGCGAAGTCTTTGCTTTCTTTCCTCAATTATTTCAACCGGTGTTTTCTCTTCAAGTTATTCATCGGTTTTTCCCTTATAGTTGCCTTTGTTTTCCCGCCTTCCCACCCTTTCTCTTCCCGGAGTCGGAGTCTCTTTCGACCATCAATTTCACTCGTGTGGAGCCTCTTCAGTCTTCCATTAATTGTTTCAACCGGTGAATTCTCGTCTTGTTTGACATTCTTCATCTGTTTTTCTTCTACGATGGACTCAATTCAAGTTTTTTTTTGGGTTGATCACATTCTTTTCCTTGGATTAAGTGTTTTCCCTGCTCGTTCGCCTCTCGCCAGTTTATCCTTCCGGAGTGCTCAAGACATCCCAGGAGATTCGTCTGTGTTCGCATTAATTCGAGGTTGCCACCTCATTCAAATATTTCAAGTGTTCCGGTGCATCATCTCTCTCTTCAACTCCAACGGTGTTTTTCTCTTTAGTGGGCCCTAACCCACAGGTCTTTTCCCAGGATCTTACCTAACTCTTCTAATTATTCCGGAGCTATTCCAAATTCTTTTCAGAGTTTGACGTAAGAATGAATTTCATCAGTCAGATGCTTTTCCAAGAATCGATTTCAAATCATTTCATTGTTGGCTCAACCCCTTCGCTTTACATTCTCCCGGAGTATCTCAGTAATTTTGGTGGTGTTTCTCATCGTCAGTTGAAGATTGAAGAAGAGTTTTCATATCATCCTCTCGAATTATTTCAGTTTGTCAGATATTCTTTCTTACCCATCCGGAGTATTTCAGGAGTTGATTTCTTTTTCGTTTCACCGGAGGACATCATTCCAGCTATAGTTCTCTAATTATCCCGGTGCTTCGTTCAAGTGTTCTTTAATCAGCTCATTATCTCTTCGTTCTTTTTCATCTAAATCCCCTCTAGCATAATTGTTCTTCTAATTCTTCCCGGTGATTCCTTCTCTTTCATCAGTCATTTTCGAATTCTTACGGTGGTTCCTTCAGATTCTTTTTCTTTGATTATCATATTAATTCATTCGTTCTTTCCAATCCTACCGGTGGTTCATGAAGACCTTCTCAAGTTTGTGGTGTGTCACTTCTCAATTCTTTTTCAACAAGAATAAGTAATATGCAAAATCCATTGCTTGTCAGCAATTTAATTTGATGAAGGATAAGCATACAATAAATCTTATTCTTATTTCCTCCAAGTGAGTAATCCCTTCCTTCGGAGTTTGTTCTTGATGAATAAATTCTAGGTCCAAGTTTTTTCATCTTTTCTTTTCCCGGAGTCCAAATTTCCTCGGCCATTTCGTTGGAACCTCCACCTAAATCATGCAAGCTTTTAGTCTTATTCTTTTCATCCTTCATTTTATTTCGTCATCCTTTCGTTACCAGAGTTCTTCACGGTGGTTCTTCATGATTTAATTCATTCTTCAAGAGTTCATCAAGTATCATTCCATCCTCTCAAGTTCATGTTCTATTCTTTCCATGTTCAGCCAGAGTGCTGCCTAAATCCTTTCAGTCTTATTCGTTTCTGTGATATCCCAACATAATCCTGTCCACCATGGAGCAATCTTCAACTTCACCTGCAACTAACAATGCTATAAGAGGGGCTGAGCAAAAGCGGTAACATAGCCAAACAACGGTTCGCTAGGAAGGGTGAAAAGGTTAGAGGCTGACATGGCAATTTGGGAGGCTTGAAGAGTAAGTGATAGGTAGTGCAGCATAGCGATAGAACGAAGCAACTAGCACAACAATGATAGTAGTGAGATCCAGGGTAACGGTCATCTTGCCTGAAATCCCGCAAGGAAGAAGAACGAGTCCATGAAGAAGATGAAGCCACGAAGACGAACCAAGCGTAGACGAACGAATCCTCACGATCGCAACGAAATAGGACTACCGAGAAGAAACACACAACATGGTAAACACACCACACATATACAAGACATGATTCTCAACCAAGTATGATGCATGACAAGGCTACACGAAGCTAATCATGTCAAGAGACGATGCATACAAGAGCAACACATCAAAGCAAGTTTAAATGAGGCTGGAAGCAACATATAACAATTCCGGTAAGTCCTCATATGCATATTTCGAAATTGGTCCAGATCTGAATAAACCTTATGTTCAAGTTGATAAACAGCAAGATAAGATGCACCAAGATGATCTACACAAGATTCTAGTCAAGTTACATATAAAGTTCATTTAGTTCAGAGCTACGGCCTAGAAGATATGAGCAAAACAAGTTAAACATGGCATTGATGCAAAATGAATACAAACATCAAGCAAACACCTCAAAACAAGGATGCAACATGATAATATGAAACTACATGCAAAATCAAGCAAGTTTCATATAGAGCACACTCAAAACGGAGCAACAGTTCAACACACACACATGAAACAAGTTATAGCAACAATCTGTCCAAAACAGCAACCAGGCATATTGCAAGCATCAAAACAAAATGCTACAGGACCTCAACAAGAAAACAAAAGGCATGGACATGATGTACAGGTAAAGCATAACAAAACATGAACACTGAGCTATCTCCAGAAATCACTTGAACATGCTCAAACAAACATAGCAAGATTGCAAATAATAGCAGTTTCAGACTTTGCAGAAATAACATCAGGTTGCAATGTTTAGAGCTATTAAGCAACATGTTACAGGAACTTAACATGGCAAACAAAGGCATGGCATGATACTACTAAATGCATAGAACAGAAGTCCTTTATTGACCAAGAGCAAAAAGGAACAAAATGTATGATGGCACCCATGTAAACATGGCAAGTTATATGACAGACTCATACATGGCAGGAACAACAATAAGTAGGCATGTTGGTGAGCTTGTACCACTCACCACAGAGCAATACATGGCATGATAAGGCAACCAACAGTAAGATTACATGATGATGAAGCTAATAATGGCAAGAGCAAGTTCATAGGGTGCATGGATCACTAGCAAATCTCATGGCAAAACTGAACTTTATGTTAACAGGCTGACAAAAACATTATTTAGCAACATTGTAGCAAGATTACAACAAGCTACAGAAGGCTATAAATGCAACCAGGGGCATGGATTTATAGAGCATGACATGTATAACAAAACATGCTTAGTGAACATCTCCAGATTATGCATAGAATGACTAGTAACAACAGGTTTACATAGCATCACAAAATAACAGATTCAGCCTAGCAAAACAGCAACAGCAAGTACCCTACTTAACAAGCTTGATGCACTCACTACAAGATTCACAAAAATACATGGATGGCACCCCTGTAAATATGGCATGATGTAGTTCAAAGCACATGTAGAGCTCATGCTCATAGGGTGCACACATCAAACATGGCAAAAATGACAAATGAGCATGTTCTGTTAACAAACAGCAGACAACATTATATAGCACTCTTGCAATGATGATTCAGGCATCTATATCAACTCAAACAAACATGGCACAATGGAATGAAATATAGAGCATCTCCTGATGAACATTTTGATATATCACACGCACAAAACGGAGCTATAGATGAAGAGATATGATGAAATGAACATGGCATAAAATTACTATAGAAAAGACTTAGAAGAAAAAAAATGGGTCAACCTCTGGATCTAGGGTTCGGCACGGTTCTCGAGGCTCGCCGGAGCAAACTCGCTGGAGTTGAGGGGAATGGCCGGAGAAGGGCCGGGCTCGCCGGAACTAGCCCTCCTGCGGCTGGATCCGGTCGGGGGGAGGAGGTGGCACGCTCCGACGAGATCCTGCCGGAGCGGCGGCGGGGTCGGGCGTCCGCGAGCGTGGAATGGCGGCGGCGGACCTCCAGGGAGGCGACGGCGAGGTTTGAGGCGGCGGGGCGAGCTCGGACT